>NC_141040.1:12240000-12245000 GCF_052040795.2 Danio rerio
TTTTTTCTTAATTAAGGGTGATTTAACTAACTCTTATCACCTGTTTTGAAACCGAAATACTCGCGGTAAGCAGATTTTGGGTTAATCAACCAAGAGTTCAGGGTTTAGCAGATAGTAAATTAACCTAGCTTTCTAGAATACCCCCCTATGTAAATATGTTTGTATATATAGATAAACGGCAACAGTTAAGACTTAAAAAAGAATCAAAATACTTTCATCTCATCACTCCAAAAATAAAAGAACATAAAACAAAAGTCCATTACTCACCGATATATTTGGGGATAAAAAAACTAAGTGTTAGAACACTTAGCTGCAAGCACTTTTTTCACACAAGACTATGTGGTTTTGCATTTTGTTTTCCCTTAATAATAATAAAAGCTTCATTTCAAAACTGGATGATGTTTTTACTTGTGTTATCTTTGACTAATATTTAATTTTTAAACATTAAAGTGTAATAAAAATGCAAATAAGAAATCAGTAAAGAGCAAACTTTTTTTGGCAATGTTCCTGTACACTAGAGATTTAATGCCTGACACCCTTTAAAGCTGAACAAATCCATTGTGTAAATCACTATTTAAATAAAACAACTGAATTAAATCAAAATATCTCATTTGATCCTTGCTAGGCATTTACCGTGTACAGCACAATAACACTTTTCTGAACAACCGTAAACTTTAATAAGGTGGACTATCAGACATGTTCACTCTCTCTTAAAACCCAACATTTATGAGAAGAAAGCGATTTACTTGCCAGTGTTTCCAGCAACACTTTTGCCAGTTTAAGGTTTCTAAGGTTCTGAAGGGAATTAGAAACAAATGTGAGGCCTTTCAAAAGCACGTCAGAAGTAACTTTTACAAAGTGTGCTTGTGTTAAAACAGAAAAAAAGTGCACTCCTTAACCAACCACTTTTAAATTTTTACCAGTGTCATAATCACCTAAACCTGCTTTGTAACAAGGTGCCATGGACACAGACAAAAACCTAACAGCATTTTAATCATTATATCAGTTAAAGTTGCTAGCACAGGTCTACTCTCCAATGGAGGCTGTCATGGTTTATTGCCATAATGCCAGCGATATTCAGGTTAGAGGTCTGCACGGGACTGCTTTTTTTAGTCCCACTCCTGCCCACTCCAGCCAGGTTTTATTCTGCACCTGACTGCTCCTGCTGTATATTCAGTCTTTGGTCACCTGTTGCCCGCTTAGAATAATTTTCGACCTGACTGTTCAAACTAAATTTAGATCTGGTTCACAAAATCTCAGATTTAAATTGGATACTACCACAAGAGAGAGATAATAGATAAAACTGTAGGTTGTGCAAGGGTTGTAGGCTAAATGTCAAATTATACTAGAGCAGGGGTGCCCAAACTTTTTCTTATGAAGGGCCAAAATCCATACTTGATTGAGGCTAGTGGGCCGAAGGTAAGTGTAATTGTCATGGGTAATTTTACTGATTTATGTAATAATATTTGAAATTAACTAGAAACTATATATTAACTACATTTTATAATTAACTTATTACAGTAAAAAAAAAAAAAAAAGATTTATAAAATAATGTAGTTACACTAGACTATTGACCTTATTCTCCGCCAACGAGCGGGCGCTGCCATTTGAATCTTTTTGGCTTGAAACTTCCGGTCTCATTTACTTCCATTCATTTTTTGACATTAAAAACTGCTCATTACGCTGCTTGATGTTGCAATTTGATATTTTCTTATTATATTATTCTACTTGGTCTGTATAGTCATGCAAACATTTGTTTTCAGAGCAAGTAGTTTGACTGTTTTCAGTCGTTTGTTATTCTTAGTCATTTCTCCCATAGGCGACTGAATCGGAAGTTCTAAGACAATCGCAAAAACAGGCGCACTTCCGCAATTAAGAATTAGGTCAATATATAGTCCCCTATCCATCAAGTGACATTATTTCCTTTTTTTTTAAAAAATCTGATTTATTTACAACATTTAATTGAAACATTTCATTTCAGATGCATTTTTTTTTTGTAGCTCAGCAATAAAACAAAAAAATAAATAAATAAATACGTTATGCCATATAAGGAATGATGATCTCTGTTAAGGCAAGGCAAGTTTATTTATATAGCACATTTCATACACAGTGGCAATTTAAAGTGCTTTACACAAAAAAAAGAAATAAATAAAAAAGACAAGTATAAGAAAATAAAAACAAACAATAAAGTGATTAAAATGGATAATCAGATTTAAATGTGTAAAAACAGGTTATACATGAATAATAAAAGAAAAGAAAGACATAATAGTGTGATCTGTCGGACGTAGCACAGTGCTCATTCAGTAAAGGCACAGCTAAACAGATCCACCCTGCTGCTGATGAAAGCATGAACAAGTTTCTCTAAATCCTCACTGGAAACAAAGCATCAAATTCTTGCAATGTTTTTGAGATGATAGTATACTGATTCACTGACTGCTTTGACATGACTATTGAAACTCAGATCTGACTCCAAAGTCACACCAAGATTCTTGATCTTATTTTTTTGTTGTTTGACCTTTAGAGCCAATGTATGCATTCACCTTGATAACCTCTTTGTTTAACTGAAGAAAGTTTTGGCACATTCAATTGTTAATTTCATCAATGCATTGGCAGAGGGTGTCAATGGGGCTGTAGTCATTGGATAGTAAGGCTAAGTAGATCTGAGTTTCATCAGCATAGCTGTAGTAAGAAATTTGGTTCTTTCTCATTATTTTGCTCAGAGGAAGCATATAAAGGTTAAACAGTAGAGGTGCCAGAAACGGCCTTGTGGGACTCCACATGTCATGGGTGTCAAACTTGACCTATGGTCACCTATACTGACATAATAACCTCTCTCTTCAAGGTAAGATCTGAACCATTTGAGGACTTTGCCAAACAACTCAACCCAGTTTTCCAGCCTGTCCAGAAGGATGCTGTGATTGATAGTGTCAAATGCGCTCTGAGATCAAGCAGAATCAGCACTGTTAGTTGGCCTGAATCTGTATTTAGGCGTATATCATTGATTAACTTTATAAATGACTGTGATGTCCTCTGAAACCAGACTGAAAATTGTCTAAACACACCTTGAAGTTTAGGAACTTGTTAACCTGGTTAAAAACAATGTTTTCAAGGATATTGCCAATGAAAGGGAGATTTGAGATTGGTCTGTTATTGCTCAATAGGGTGTTATCCAGGTTGCTCTTTTTCAAATGGGGTTAAACAACTGCTGTTTTAAGTGAGTAAGGAAAAACCCTGAGAGAAGTGAAGCATTTACCACTTTTAGAAGATCAATTTCTAAATAGCTAAAGACCGTTTTGAAGAATGATGTGGGGAGCATGTCAAGACTGCAGGTTGATGTTTTGCTCAATCTCTTCTAAGATTTTACCATTAATTGCCATGAAATCAGACATAATGTCTGATTTCTTAAGTTGTGGTTGAGTTTGTCTAACGTGAAACAAAAAAACTGACTACTACTGAGATATATTATTCAAAATAGGAATTGATTGATTGATTGATTGATTGATTGATTGAATCAATTTATATAACAGTGATCCACAATAATTATAAACCAACAATCAATTAAATTAAATTACCCAAATGCAATACAAAAGACGTCTACAGTTATTACTAATGTCATTTAGGTTGTTAGTTGAGAATTTTACTTCCACAGCTTTATTTATTTATTTATTTTTTTAAATATTGGATAAATTTTTTTTTTAACTGTGCCTACCAAAAATGTACTAACCAATACAATATCAAGCACAAATGACTGATAGGTGGGGAGCAGCATTTTTTGATTCATTATTTATTGATTGATTTCATATTATTATTTTTAAGATGCAGTAAACTCTGTCAATGACTAGACGACTGTAGAATGTTCAGGAAACTTGTCTGAAAATAGTCATTTTTGGAATTCCATTTACACAAATATGCTTTATAGAGCAAAGTGCTCTTTAATTTTTATTTTATTTATCTATTTATTTTTACTTTTTTTTTTTGGGGGGGGGGGGGGTGCTGGAGGACAAAATTTTATATTTTACAAAGTACACTTTTTGTACAATTAAATATATTTTACAAAAGTCAAGTGTTTTTTTTTTTTTTTAAAGAAAGTTTATGGAAACTAAGTTATATGAACTAGCCACATGGCCAAATTATAATTTACAAGGTCATTTAGACCCTATTCTGGAGGATAATCTCTAAAGTCAGTCAAATGAAGGTCAAACATATTATGCTTCTCTACAAAGCCCCTCTATAACATCTAGGAGAGAGGACAGCTGACACACGTTTTACAAGGTGATTTTAGAAGGCTCTGATGCTTCATTTTTAAGCTGCTGACATTTAAAGGATGAAACAAGAGCTTTGAGTTCAGGAAGATGCGAAGACACAGACACTAAAATGGGTAATGGAAACCAGGAAGACATCATGAACCTCTCGAGTCATGATTGAGACAGATCTTATGCATTAAAAAGATGTTGTAACACTCCCCAGTAAGTGCTTTTAGAGTGTCTTGGCGTAGTAAGATTTAACTTGTACCTTTTACTAAAAAGAAAAAAAGTGAAGACAAAGAAAACTAAATTTACAATAAACGAGAAGGATCAAGTAAAACATTTATGAAACGGAGCACCCCAAAACAAATATCAATGCATTTTTGCAGTGCATTTTAGACCACCCTGATTTTGCACACTTTTACTAAGGAACATTTACTTTAGCAGAATAATGTGGAACATGTAAAATAAAGTTATTTAAGAACACAATGACAAATTCTGTCTATCAAGGTTGCTTTATAAAAAAAGACATGATGTTGCAGGTCAGTTATAAGTTTCCTCAGTTTTTGTCATTGTATATTTTATCAATTGGTATTGGGTTTGTAAGAGGCATGCAATATCCCCAAAAAGATTACAATTATTTAGGCAAACTTAAAACTTGTAACATCTCTACAACACTCAAACTCATGCAAGCACCAAAGAGAGACATCACATGAGTACTAACTCACTTCACTTCTTCCTTCCACCTCCTGTTTG
>NC_141040.1:12547500-12650000 GCF_052040795.2 Danio rerio
TGAAGAGGCTTGATAGAGTTAGCTGGAAGCCCAGCTAGTAGAGAGTTGCAGTAATCCAGTTTGGAGAGAACAAGAGCTTGAACAAGGAGTTGAGCTGCATGTTCAGATAAGAAGGGTCGGATCTTTCTGATGTTATAGAGTGCAAATCTGCACGATCGAGCAGTTCTAGAAATGTGGTCAGAGAAGTTTAGTTGGTCATCAATCGTTACTCCAAGGCTTTTCACCATTTTGGATGCAGTAATGGTTGCCCCATCCATCTGGATTGAAAAGTTATGGTGTAGAGTCGGGTTGGCAGAAACTACAAGCATTTCCGTTTTTGCGAGGTTCAGCTGAAGATGATGATCTTTCATCCAGTGTGAAATATCCAACAGGCAGGCTGAGATACGAGCTGGAACCGAGGGATCATCTGGATGAAAAGAGAGGTATAGCTGGGTATCATCAGCATAGCAGTGGTAGGAGAATCCATGTCTCTGGATGACTGGTCCTAGAGATGATGTGTAGATGGAGAAGAGAAGTGGCCCAAGAACAGAGCCTTGAGGTACCCCAGTGTTTAGATGCTGTAGGTTGGACACCTCTCCCCTCCAAGACACCCTGAATGACCTGTCAGAGAGGTAAGATCTGAACCATTGTATAACAGTGCCCGCAACGCCCAGTGACTCAAGCGTAGATAGCAGGATCTGGTGGTTGACAGTGTCAAAAGCAGCTGACAAGTCCAGCAAAATGAGGACTGATGATTTAGAGTCTGCTTTAGCCAGTCTGAGATCCTCCACGACCGAGAGCAGGGCAGTCTCAGTTGAGTGGCCTTTCTTAAAGCCGGATTGCTTGTTGTCCATGAGATTGTTTTGAGTAAGAAAGTCCAGGACTTGATTGAACACTACTTTCTCCAGAATCTTGGCCATGAATGGAAGCAGGGATGCTGGTCTGTAGTTTTCAAGTAGCGTATGGTCCAGGTTGGGTTTCTTTAGCAGTGGGGTTACCCTAGCCTGCTTAAATGTAGTGGGGAATAAACCAGAGTCAAGAGATGTGTTAATTATGTGAGTCAGTGTTGGTATGACTGCAGGAGAGATGGCTTGCAAGAAATGAGAGGGAATGGGATCGAGTGGACAGGTGGTTGCATGGCTAGATAGCACAAGTTTGGACACCTCAGACTCAGAGAGCTGAGAAAAAGAGGTGAGTGTGTGTGGTGTTGGTGTTGTATCTTGCGTGTTTGTTGTAGGTGCAGCAAATTGAGCACTGATTTTTGCAGTTTTGGTGCAGAAGAATGTAGCAAAGTCATCAGTAGTAAGTGTGGAGGATGTGGGTGGAGGAGGAGGATAGAGGAGGGAGGAAAATGTTTTAAAAAGTAGGCGAGGATTAGTGGCATTGTTGATTTTCAGACGGTAATACGTCTGCTTTGCAGAAGTAACCTCAGCTGAGAAAGAGGACAGAAGAGTTTGGTATGTTAAGAGATGTGCAGGATTTTTAGTTTTCCGCCAAATTCTCTCCGCAGCCCGAAGTTTTGAGCGATGCTCACGGAGAGCATCCGAGAGCCAGGGTGCAGGAGGACTGGCACGGGCTGGCCTGGATGCAAGAGGACATAATCGGTCTAGACATGATGCTAGTGTGGAGCAGAGTGTATTAGTGGCACTGTTCGAATCAAGTGCAGTGAGTTTGCGAGATGGAGGAAGAGAGTCCGAGACAATGGTGGATAGTCTATTGGGTGAGAGAGATCGTAGGTTTCTGCGAAAGGTAACCAGTGTTGGAGTGTGTGGCGGCTCAGGAGTAATGTGGATGTTGAGAGACAGAAGGAAATGATCAGATATTTGTAGTGGAGTTACTATTGTTTGATCAGTGAAGCAGTGTCGTGTGTAAATAAGGTCTAGCTGATTACCTGATTTGTGGGTAGCAGAAGTAGGTGCTCTTTTTAGGTCAAAAGAGGCAAGCAAAGTCTGAAAGTCTGCAGCTTGCGGTTTGTCAACGTAAATGTTGAAGTCACCTAGCACCAATAAGGGAGTGGCAAAATTAGAAAAAGATGAGAGAAGAACATCCAGTTCATCTAGGAAGTGACCTAATTTACCTGGTGGGCGGTAGATGACAACCACATTTATGTAGAAGGGGTGGATAATGGTGACTGCATGGAATTCAAAGGAGCTGAATGTTGGCAGGGACGGTATCAGAGTAAATTTCCATTCTTTGGAAATTAGTAGTCCAGTCCCACCCCCTCTCCCTGTCTGACGAGGAGTGTGGGAAAAGGAGAAATTAGCAGAAAGAGTAGCATGTGTAGCAGTGTCCTCCGGCCTCAACCAGGTCTCAGTTAGAGCCATGAGATTATAGTCAGAATATGTAGCTATGGAGGTAATAAAATCAGCCTTGTTAACAGCTGATTGACAATTCCAGAGGCCCACGGAGAGAGAGAGTTGTGAAATAGTAGATAGTATTGAACGAAGGTTGTGAGGATTACGCCTGCAGCGTACCTCCCGTGTTTTGCGAGTGTTAGTAACAACAGGAATTAGAAAACACATAATAAAAGTGCACTGACAACAAAAAATAAGTGTAAAGTAAAACAATAAAGTAAAGTACTCAAGTGCTTTGTCGGTGTCTTTGCTCGGTGGAGTCGCGCAGGTAGAGTCGATGGTCTTTACCCTCGTCGGTCTTCACACGAGGCGGTCTTCACACGAGGCTGCCGCGACCGCTGCCGCGGTGAACTAGTTGTTTATATAACCCCTAAAGCACTAGCTGATTGAATTCAGCTGGACACGCCTCGAGAGTCAAAACAAGGGCCGAAACTGAGGCGGACGACGAGAAACCGCGTCTGCGTTCGCTACACAAGCTCTTATAGTAACCAAGAAAACAGTGGCTAAACAACTTCTAGTATTATACACAACTGAAAGCAAGTTTAAATGTCCTACAACTTTACACAAACAGCTGGAAACAAGTCCTCAAACCATACACAACAACTGAAACAAATCTTAAATGTACTTACAGGCTGCTGGTCTAGATGCTGCTAAAGTGCTTCTCCTGCCGACTAATGCTAGCGTGCTCACTATATAGTGGTTACCTGGCGTTTGGACACGCCTCCCGAGTAAAAACAAGGGCGGAAACTGAGGCGGACGACGCGAAACCGCGTCTGCGTTCGCTACACAAGCTCTTATAGTAACCAAGGAAACAGTGGCTAAACAACTTCTAGTATTATACACAACTGAAAGCAAGTTTAAATGTCCTACAACTTTACACAAACAGCTGGAAACAAGTCCTCAAACCATACACAACAACTGAAACAAATCTTAAATGTACTTACAGGCTGCTGGTCTAGATGCTGCTAAAGTGCTTCTCCTGCCGACTAATGCTAGCGTGCTCACTATATAGTGGTTACCTGGCGTTTGGACACGCCTCCCGAGTCAAAACAAGGGCCGAAACTGAGGCGGACGACGCGAAACCGCGTCTGCGTTCGCTACACAAGCTCTTATAGTAACCAAGGAAACAGTGGCTAAACAACTTCTAGTATTATACACAACTGAAAGCAAGTTTAAATGTCCTACAACTTTACACAAACAGCTGGAAACAAGTCCTCAAACCATACACAACAACTGAAACAAATCTTAAATGTACTTACAGGCTGCTGGTCTAGATGCTGCTAAAGTGCTTCTCCAAACAAAAGCTGTACAGCCCCCAGCCTGCTGTGTGACTAAACTAAACCACTGAACTAACCTGAAACAACTGCAGCGCAGGTAAACCAAGAGCTTAAATGAGAGGATCTGGTGAAAAAAAAACTTAAGTTTATTTCATAACAGACAATCGTAATGGAATTTAAAGAGCCCATATTATACATGAAATAGGGTCATATCCTGGTTGTAAGGGTCTCCAACAACAGTCTAATATGCATGCAAGGTCAAAAAACACTTTCATGGTCTTATAATCTGCATTTATTTTTACCTAATTATCCCAGCGACTCCTGTATGAATCGTCCAGTGATTCATTTGTTCCCAAACCCCTCCTTAGCGCGGAGCTAATCTGCGCTGATTGGACCGATGACAGTCTGTCGCGATTGGTCGACTGCCTTCAGTCAGAGAGGGAAATGGCCAATAGCTATTCAGCAATTTAAAAAGTAATCACAGTTCATACACGCTCGATAGTGCAGACGTGGATTTTAGCTGCCACACTATGGCGAGTGGATAGTGCCACGGATAACCGAACGAAGGAGACAGTCGTGTACTGGCCATACCACACACACACAAAAACACACACACACCTCCGGATGACAACGCTCCCGCTTCCGCCCGCACCCGCCAGGTTTTAGCCTGAGAACCCGCTCCGTTTTCTGCCCGCCGCGCCCGGTCCCGCTAGAGCGGAGAACACAACCAAAAATCACCCAGTATACAGTCCAGACAGCCAAGCTGTCGTTCGTTCGTTCGCTCGCTCTCTCTCTCTCATACGCGCGCGTGCGCACTAACACACACACAAGCACCACGCAGACTCTCTCTTTCTAATTCGCATAGCAATATCCGTGATATTGCTAGACAGCCCGCTCCCGTCCCAAATTAAACCCGTTACCGACCGCTCCCGCGATTTATTCGGAAATTTATTCCCGCGGCTGTCCCCGCGCCAGATTTCTGCGGCGCGGGAATAAATTTCCGAATAAATCGCGGGAGCAGAACTCTAGCACGGAGCTCCATAAACAAACAGCACGCGTCGCGTTTTTAACGTGACTTTGCACGCGATAAGATAAAATATCCAGTTAACCTGATACAGTACACGCGGTTACAAGTAACAAATCACAACTAAATACATTTGCAAGCTAGAGTCAACGAGGCAACAACTTTAACCGCACGTACTTACACTTGAGAAATGGAGGAAGAAACCCATCCTGACGTCCAACAGTAAGTTACTGATCCTTCCTTTAACAAACGCAGATGAAGTATTCTTTGTAGCATGTAGCTTCCAGAAGTTTCCAGTAGTTTCCAACTGCTTGGCTATAATGCTGAGGTTTCATCTTTGGGTAGAGACTCAATATATCCATCTGCAATGTGACTTCAATCGACCGGCATGTTTGTGTGCGTGTGTTTGTGGGTGTGTGTGTGTGTGTGTGTGTCTGGGTTACTGCGTCAGAGGGCGGGGCCTCAGGTTTGAAATCTCCCGGGTTTGCGCGTGCACGTGAAAAACTTTGTTTCGTTCGTACGTCATGGCGAAACACCTAATGAGTCGGTATCAAGGCGACTCGTTTGAAGCACTATGAATCGACTCTTTTATAGATGAATCAACAGTTTTAAACACTGTATTCTTACAGATTTAAGCCTTAGCTGGATACTTCACTTCACTTAGAGCTGTGTTACACACTACATGGAGGGGAATTTTCAAAAACCCATAATATGGGCTCTTTAAATAAGTGAATCATGATTCAGTTGGGTTGCAAAACTTTACTGGTTAGACATTTTTCAGATCATTTTAATTGACTGAAATTACTATTGCTGACTACATAATGTTGAGTCCTAACATCCGTGTTAAAAATCTGAACTTCTCATCACAAGGCCCAGATTAATAATTTAGAGGCCCCTGGGCACAATGTATTGAAGGCCCCCTATAGCCGCACCCCCATAGTTTAATTAAAAAAATAATATTAATATAATATGTCATTCATTCATTCATTTTCTTGTTGGCTTAGTCCCTTTATTAATCCAGGGTCGCCACAGCGGAATGAACCGCCAACTTATCCAGCATGTTTTTACGCAGCAGATGCCCTTCCAGCCACAACCCATCTCTTGGAAACATCCACACACACATTCACACACACACTCATACACTACGGACAATTTAGCCTACCCAATTCACCTTTACCGCATGTCTTTGTACTGTTGGGGAAACTGGAGCACCCGGAGGAAACCCATGCGAAGGCAGGGAGAACATGTAAACTCCACACAGAAACGCCAACTGAGCCGAGGTTCGAACCAGCGACCCAGCGACCTTCTTGCTGTGAGGCGACAGCACTACCTACTGCACCACTGCCTTGTTTAATATGATATTTGTTAAATAAAAAATAATTTATAATGTATTGCCCACATTTTTAAAATAAATTATATACACTATATATATATATATATATATATATATATATATATATATATATATATATATATATATATATATATATATATATATATATATATATATATATAGTCTACAAAGATTTACTTATTTTAAAGCATTTAAAGCACACTTTGAAAAAAAATACTAATAAAATGTATGGATTTTACTATACTTGTTCAAGTTCTCTGAAGCAGTACTAAAATGTATATTTAAGGGTATTTTTAATGTATAACTTCTACAAACTTATAATGCACATGATTTGGATAGAACACCTCTCCAATCCAGATGAAGGAGTTTGAGTCCTCCATAATACACACACCTATTAATGATTCCCACTTGTCTTCCTCGTGATGAAGTGTAGGCAAAATCTAAGTGTGGACGGGCCCCTGGGCCTGTGCCCATAATGCCTATTGATTAATCCGGCCCTGTCCATCACTACTGTGTGTCTAACTTGAGAATGGGTAGATGGTTGTGGTAGATGACAGTGTTCATGTGTCTTCTAAATACATGTTTCAAAAAATGTGTGGCCGAGTTTTTATTATACAATATTTATCCTGTTGATTTTGAATCTTGTACCTAACAAATATCCCCATTTAGAAAAAAAAGACGAATAAAAACTAAACTAAAACTAAGACATTTTTAAAATATAGAAACTAATAAAAACTAAGAAATATACCTCCAAAACTAATTAAAACTAAATGAATTTGAAAATAAATAGTCAAAACGAAATAGAAACTAAAACTAATGAAAAATCCAAAACTATTATAATCTTGGCCACCGCAGCTTTTTTTACAGTCTGTAACACCCCTGGGTCACCAACTTTGACCCCCTTTGGTCTTGTGGAGGATAGTAGCATCTGTGTTTGTCCAATATGAACTGAGGACAGTTCATGTTGTGCTGCATCTTCTTTTGTTTAAAGGTAACTGTGTAGTTACCAATGTAGTGAAAATCTGTTTGCTAATTGTACACACATGAACACATTAGTGTATTGAATGACTTAACATTTTTGTGAGTTAAACTAGGTTTTTGTGAATTGAGCATTGTGTCATTTGATGAAATATGATTATTTTCCTTAAATTTAAACAGTTCTATAAAATTTCTGAATTTTTACTGGACATTCTTGGCAACCGTGTAAACAGTATAATTAAATTAAAGCTAAATTATAAATGGGCGAGGCAGTGGCGCAGTAGGTAGTGCTGTCGCCTCACAGCAAGAAGGTCGCTGGTTCGAACCTCGGCTTAGTTGGCGTTTCTGTGTGGAGTTTGCATGTTCTCCCTGTATTCATGTGGATTTCCTTCTGGTGCTCCGGTTTCCCCCACAGTCCAAAGACATGTGGTACAGGTGAATTGGGTAGGCTAATTTGTCTGAAGTGTGTGTGTGAATTTGTATGTGGATGTGTCCCAGAGATAGGTTGCAGCTGGAAAGGCATCCGCAGCGTAAAAATTGCTGGATAAGTTGACGGTTCATTCAGCTGTGGCGACCCTGGATTAATAAAGGGACTAAGCTGACAAGAAGAATAAATTATAAATGTTGTGTTCATTAAACTAAACAACATTACATTTCCTCTATGAAACTAACTTAAGTTCACTCAAATAAATATTCTTTCTTTAAGCTTACTTAACTCCTTTACGTGGAACCGGTTGACATAAAAAAGTTAATTAAAGCCAACATATAATTTTTTTTAAGTGTAACTGTTACACATACAAACCTCACCCCTCTAACCTCGGTCTCCCAGAATTACAGAGACAAATGTTTGCAGGTATGATATATGTCTTGAAAACAATACTTTTATGAATACAAATATTTATTTTTATTACATACTTTATTAAAGCACAAATTACAGCTCTGTCTAATAGAATCAACTTTGTGTTTCATGTGTCCCATCAAAGAAAAATGTATTATGTATAGTTTTTACTTTGTTGTGTACAAGAACTGTGGAAGAACAAGGCCAGATTCATCATTCTGCCTCAAAGACTCTTCCTGCTGTGCTGTGCTTCATGTATGCATCTGACTGCTCTGGATTGTCTTAAATTACCCCAAAAAACAAAGATTGCAAAGTTTGATTATACCACTATTGCACTGTACAGTCGTGAGTATTTTCCCAAAAAAATTAAAAGATGCATTCGTTTGATTTTGTCTCCAGCTGAGTATTAAGGAGAGAAAGATCTGATACTGTATTGAAAAATAAATATATAGAACAAAGCAGATTTTTTATTCTTTTTTTTTTATTTTGCTGAATTTCTATTAAAACAAACAACATCAACTGTTGACAATTCAGTAGGGGGAAAAGAAAGGATGAACAACAAAAACATCTTCTACTTTATCCTGGGGCTTCAGATTCAATCCTGGAGGCTCCTAACAGGACATTACATCAATGGACTGACAGAAAAAAAAATTCATAAAGGAAGCACGTGCAGCACAGAAAATTTTTCTGAACGTAAAAAAAATATATATAATTTGATCTGATCCTACAAATGAAATGAGAAATACTTATAAAGCACTCCTGTCATGTGGAACACCAACATATTGTAAATTAAATTAATAATAAGACTGTAGGTTTGAACCTTTATGTTGAGAATATGTATTTGTATTAGGTTTTTAAAAAAGGACTGTATGGCTAAATGAAGGTCTTTAGCTCACAAGGTCACCAGTTCAGTGAAGCGGAAAATAGAAAAATCTGCCTTGTAGGGCAGCACAGGTTTAGTTGAGCATGAAATGCAGGTTCTCGGGAGCCACAGGGAGTCAACTCAACAAAACCCCACACCAGAATGACAGAAAAAGCCAGCAGCACTAATTATACAGCTCTGAAATTCAAGAAATATTTTTGACCATTTCCTATTTTTTGGACAATAAAAAAAAAAAAGTGAGGCCAGGCACTGATGTTGGATGAGAGGGCCTGCTGTTCTCAAATTCACCAGAGAACACTGTCGACTCACTGATTTACTGACTAAACAACTGACCAATTCCCCCACCCTCCCCCTTCCCTAAACCCAGCCAATAGTGTTTTAAAAAGCACAGATTGACCTGACCACCCTAAACCCAGCAAACATTGTTTTTATATGCAATCCAGAAAAAGAAAAGCTCTCGCAGCAGCCTGATTTTTACGTTTTTCAGATTTGACCACATTCTCACCCTGTTATTTATTTGTTTAATTTATTTTTTTAGCTTCTGTTATTGTCTTACCCGCTTTTTAGAACTATTCCTTACTTACAACTCTGTTGTTGTGGTCAACTTCTATCTGCATTTCAAGTACACTGATGTACATGTCGAGCAACCAGATTGGATTCTAAGTGGACGGCAAAAAAATGCCAAAATACAGGCATTGCAGATATGGAAAATAAAAAATTATAATAATAAACAATTGAATACAAACTGTTGCACTCATTGTAAAGTTTTATTGCTGTGAGTTAAGAACATTAGTTATAGAGTAGAAACAATTTTGCTTAATTCTCCTTTACATTCATCCAGTTGCTAAGACTAGGAGTATCCCGCAAGTGCACAGAGACTCCCAAATGCCCGCAAATGAATGATAATTTCTTGCAAACCGGTCGTTAAATACATTGCACACCCCTCTCCACCGCATGCCTCCTAGCTCTTCAGGTAGCCTATGTAGCACAACATTAACTAAGACTTTTAGCTCAATAAACTAATAATTAACGGCTTATCAAAAGTTAGTACGGGAGTAGTTAGATTTAGGTGTTGAGTAGCTTAGGGATGTAAATTTAACTTCATACTTTATATGTGCTAATAAACAGTTAATATATTACAAATAGGCAGGTAATGAGCTGGTAGAAAATGGTGAGGACGATGCGGTGGCGCAGTGGGTAGCATGTCCACCTCACAGCAAGTAGGTCACAAGTTTGAGCTCTGGCTGGGTCAGTTGGCGTTTCTGTGTGGAGGTTTCATGTTCTTGCCGTGTTCGCGTGGGTTCCCTCCGGGTGCTCCGGTTTCCCCCACAAATCCAAAGACGTGTGGTATAGGTTAATTGAGTAGACAAAATTGTCCTTGTATGTGTGTATGGGTGTTTTCCAGTGATGGGTATCCATTGCATAAAAAGTATGGTGGATAAGCATAAACTGAAAACTAATGTCTATAAATGTTAAGTTAATGCTTAACAAATGAAAAACTAACTGACTAACTGATTGCTAATGCTTCATAAATGATTCATATTGTTATTATAAAGTGTTACTGATTATATTAGTGAGCTTATATGTAGGATATAATAGTGAATGAAGGCATAGGTAGCGATTTTTGAGACAGCACATGTATTTATGGACTTTGCTTTGTGTACTGGTATGTTGGAACACAAAGGCCCATCCCGAAATTCATTGAGCTCCCAAGAGTGGCCCATTCTTTCACAAATGTTTGTAGAAGCATCTGCATGTCAATGGGCTTGATTTTATACACCTGTGGCCATAGAAGTTTTTAGAAGACATGAATTCAGTGATTTTGAAAAGTTTTTGGGAATATAGTGTGTGATATATTGTCAATATACACTTTTTCTTCTTCTTGGAATCATTTGAATTGTAATTAAGTCATGGTTACTTGCATTTCCTGAGAATGACACAGTACTGAGAGCCTGTAGAGGCAGATAGTGATCTTGCTCTCACTGTAATGAGCCACACTGGGAAGCCATTATGCGAGTTATGTGAATTTTCTCTCTGAAGGATCCCAGTGAGGGCTTGTGTGTCTATGGGAGCTAATGAAGTAAAGCTGCCACAGGCAGAGTCACACTTCTTCAGCTACTTGGTCTCTCTCTACAATTATCCTCAATTCCAGTCTCATCACTGGAGGAAGACCAGACTCTGTACTTTATCAGGGCTCAAGTTTTTGGTTGCAGTTCATATCCAAATTTTAAACTAGGAAATTGAGTGTACTCAGATCAGTTATCTTCATGAAAAACATTGAAAACTCCTCTTGAATTCTCTTCAATTGAATGAGAAGCTAGTGAGTTCAAGAACCCCTAACTTACACAGATAAAGATTATATAAAACAGATAAAGTTACTTTGCAATCTGTTTTTGGGTTAATGTTACACACAATAGACTGTTTCAACGGCCAGACATAGCAAATGCGTCAGACCGGAAACTCAAGGTCATGAATAAAGTTTCGCTGATTGTTGCTTTAGAAAGTTCAAGCTTGGTGAACTCTGATCTGCAAAATCGCAGCACTTGATTGATTAAGACAAATAAAGGATCAAAACATGACCTCTCTGTGCAGAAATTTAAAACATGGACCCATCTCTTGCTTTTTTGAATGTCTAATTATCTTGTTTATTCCCGTCCCTTTTTGCCTTTACATACGACACAATATCGCACACACAATCTCTGTGACCTCAGCTTTAGTTGGTTTAGTTGTGTTTGATCAGAAATGAAGCTAAACTCTGCAAGAAAGTAGATCTCCAGGAAAAGGTTGATCACACCTGCCATATACTGTTACTGGTGAGGAAAGAAGCCAGTAGTATTTCATATTGTTTAATTCATTAATGTCTTTTCTCTGTTGTCAGAAAAAAATGCATGTGAAAGTGCAGAATTGTTTGTCAACTTCACAGAGGGTTGAAGTCTTTATAAATAATGATGATGTCTAGGGACATCAAAATAACAGTCATATAATAAAATAGAATAATAAAATAACAGGTGTATAATCACTAAATCATTAATTCACAAATGTCTCAAAAGACATTTCCACTAAAAAAAAAAAAAACAGTATTGAACCAGGCATACCATTACAATCCATTGTACAATGGTGTGCAACAGTCATGGCAATAAAAAAAAAATTCAGGTAAACATCTGGCATCTTGTCCCAAATGTCCAATTTAATAAAACTCTGAACACGAGACTAAATCATGCAGCTGCTGTGTTAGTGTGTGTTCGTTCATTTTTGCATATGCAGCTGAGGCTTCATTTGATTATTCATAAAAAATGTGAGAGGGGGAAACTAGAAAAAAATGGCCTTTTAGGCAAACCAATCAATTTTTGACAATCAGTTAGCATAACACTATAGGGACAGACAAAATACTTTCATAGGTGCACCCAGCTCCGTAAGTGCATCAACTCCTCCAGAAACTATACCTGGATAATGGAAGCTTTCAACAGTGCTTCTGACTGAGCTGAGCCCAGTTTAATGAACTGGAACTCGGCAGGAGGATTTTCCCCCGAGACACGAACAACAACAGGCTCTACGTCATAATCATGGCCCTACAAGAAAAAGCCTGCGAATGTCCTCTGAAGTTCAGATTTCTGAACTCAAGCGATTCACATGAAATACATGATATGCTCGTTAAGCGTGTCAATCGCACGACACGTTCAACTTGTTCAGTTGTGCCCCAGTATGTCTATTCTCATCTTTGCATTGGCTTAACATGTAAATCACTTTTCTTGATGCTTCTTTTGTGTCTGGTGTGAACGCAGCATTAGAGCAATGACCTCAAATTCAATTACTGGAGGGCCGCAGCTCTGTGTAGTTTAGCAGGAATTGGATTTTAGACTAGGGGTGCCCAAAGTCCTGGAGGGCCGATGTCCTGCAGGTTTTTAATCCAACTTGTCTCAAAACACCTGCAAGGGTGTTTCCAGAAAACCTAGTAGGAGCTTGATAAGCTAGCTCAGGTGTGTCTAATTGGGGTTGGAACTTAACTTTGCAGGAGATCTGCCCTCCAGGACCAAGTTTGGCTACCTCTGCTTTAGACCTTGGGTAGGCAAGTTCAGTCCTAGAGTACCACAGTTCTGCATAATCTTGCTCTAACCCTTATCAAACACACCTTAAAATGCCAATCTAGATCTTACATAGATCATGGGTGTCAAATCCAGTTCCTGGAAGGCCGCAGCTCTGCACAGTTTAGGTCCAACCCTAATTAAATGTTCATTCATTCATTCATTTTCTTTTTGGCTTAGTCCCTTTATTAACCTTGGATGACCACAGCGGAATAAACCACCAACTTATACAGCATGTTTTTACACAGCGGATGCCCTTCCAGCTGCAATCCATCTCTGGGAACATCCACACACATTCATTCACACTCATATACGGACAATTTAGCCTACCCAATTCACCTGTACCGGAAGTCTTTGGACTGTGGGAAAAACCGGAGGACCAGAAGAAACCCACGTGAAGACAGGGAGCCCAGGTGAAAAAAAAGTTCACAAAAAAAAAATACTGAAAAAACAATTAAGTGCATTGTAAGTACAATTTTATTTTTTATACTAAATAAAGTTAAATATATATATATATATATATATATATATATATATATATATATATATATATATATATATATACACGATAAAGTATTAAGTGTACTACTTTAAAAAAATGTTATAAATGTTTTTCTTAAAATTATAATCTGAATGCATTTGAAAAAATAGTTCAAAGTGTGCACACTTTTACACAGTTATTGTAAGTGTAAATTAAATTGAACTTTTACAAATAAATTTAAGTACAATTGTTAGTATATAGACATAAAATGTACTACTTCAAAATATATTATAAGTGTAATGCTTAAAAATATAATTTGAATGCTATAAAATACTTACAGTTAGTATACTTTTACATAGTTATTTTAAGCATAAATTTAATTGAACTTTTTAAAAATATATTTGGATATAATTTTCAATGTAGGAAATAAAGTCTACTTCCTCAAAAATATATTATAAGTGTAATGCTTAAAAGTATAATTTGAATGCCATGAAAAAGTTAAAAGTTAGTACACTTTTACATATTTTTTTGTAAGAATAAATTAAATTGAAGTTAAAAAAAAATTATATATATATATATATATATATATATATATATATATATATATATACACTGTTAAAAATTGTCCCGTTAAAAAACAGTAAAATACTGGCAGCTGCAGTTGCCAGCAATGTACTGTTATTTTACAGTATGTTGCTGTAAAAATACATGGACTACATTGATTTACACAATACTCAAGTGAACTCATTTTGCTCACTGAAAGCAACTGCCTCAACTTGGTCAACTGCTGAATGAGTTTATGAAGTAATGTGCTATATATGCTTAGAAGCATACTTATAATGATAACTTATTTTAGTTAATTGGAAAAGTTCGGTTTAACTCTAATGTCTTATTTTTCACAACAGCACACATACATGTAAATCTGGAATCACCAGAGAGATTCTGACTGCATCAGCAACTAAACAGCCGCTATCTTTAAATAGAGAAACATGCAGAATAACATCAGCAGTTCATTGTTCATCTTTAACTCATACACTGGCTGTACTCTCCTCCACAACGGTGACAGACAGAAGAAATTGGCTTCAGGTTTTACAGTAAAATACTGTTTTTTCCTTGATTTAACAGTAATCTACTGGCAGCTGTGGTTGCCAGCAATATACTGTTTTTTTACAGTCTACTTCTGTTGTGTAAATTGACAGTATATTACTGTTAAAATACATTTTTACACTGTGTTTTTACCTCTCACACCTTTAACCCTTTAAACCCCAGAGCATATACTTCAGTTTTAATTGAAGTGTCCACACTACTGAGTGTTCAAGAAACATGGAGCAAAGCTGAAGTAAATTCATTAATTAACTGACTAATTAAATGATAATTGAGGATTAACAATGAACAAATGAAGAAATACTGAAGGGAAAAAACAAGAACAGAACATACAAAACTTTAGTCACAGCTTTATCATGAAATAACCTGAAGAACAACAAATGATTTAATCATTTAAATGATCAGTGGATGATTAAACAACTCTACAAACATCATCACCAGCTACACTTATTACTTAATACATGTATTTTTGTATAACATCTACTAAAGTTCTTCTTGAGAAAAAGTTAAAGTTTTACGTCACCATCATGGAGAACAGAGTTTGCTTTAGTTGGGCTCTTAGCCCTGTCATTTTTAACATTTATATATCGTGGCTGCTGCAATTGTTAAGAACTTTGTTTGAAAAGCTCCTTTGATGTGGCAAGCCAGCCAAAAAACCTAAATAAGATCTGGTGATGTTCTTGTTGCTAATAAATGGCAGAGTCTGTTCTCATTTCGTATAATAAAATTTACTGCTCCTATTTAAAGTTAAATCTATTGTTTTACATTATATGTATATATATGGCAATGATTTCTGGAAGTTTTTTAAGATTATCTTGGACAATAACACTGCTCTATGGTGTAAATCGCACTCAAAGAGACATCAATAATCAGCATATGAACCTCAATAATGGTGACAACAAATTTAACAAAATTAACAGTTTAACTCACAAACAGGCAACTGAAAGTCTAAACATAAACAACAGCAGAATCAAACACAAATAAAGAAAACTGTTAGACCATTATACAACATTTATTTATACCGCAATGCATGCTGGGATATTTGTACAGTGCCACTCCCAGCATGCATTGCAGCATGAAACATTTGAGATGTTACCATTGTTGAGATACAAGGTCAGATTCATGAGGTCTGAGTGTGTATTTGTCATAACTGAACTGTTTTTGTATGTTATTTCTTAACTGTTAAGTAATTACGAAGGTATCTTTTCTGTTTTCACTTCTCATTAATTAAATTAATACCTGCATCTAAGCATAAAATCTATTGCATGTGGCCCTTCATCCAGATTTATACCAAAACATTTATCAGAACTAATTTCAGACAACTAGATTTCTTTATTTATTGACTTCCCAACTTTATTGCTATAGTACAAACGTTTTGTAAACTCTGTATTACAGCAGTTGGAAAGTTTTCTTATATGAGTTCAAGGGTGAAGATCCCAACTAAACCAGCCCCTCACTCCATTACGGTGACACAAAAAACACCTTAATTTCTGTTGGATCTCAATGAGAATAGTATGGAAGTCAAATCAGTCAGTAATAAGTGTGTGTCTGCTGTTGTTTGTGGAGTTGTTTAATGATCCTCTGCTGAGACTGAAGCTGTTTTATTTTATTTGATTTTATTTAATGTTGTAACTCAAGTCACTGTTTGTATTTCTTGTTTATTTTCTTCAGTAATTGTAATTATTAACAGCAGGTGTTCATCAGTGTCTGAATTCACCCATTAGTGTTCATTAAAACTGTCAGGTGAACTATATTAGTTAACTAGTGTATGAAATAGTGAACAAGGACACAATGTGTGATTTCAAACACAGACTTCAAAACATCGAATCTGAACTCTGTTAGCTCACAGTTTTCTGCAGTTGGTTACTTTCTCGAAAACAAAAATGTTACCCAGAAAGCACTGTTTTTAACAGAATATTACTGTTTTAGTGAAAAAACATTATTTTACCGTAGAATCTGACCGTTTTTTAACAGCAATTTTTTACAGTGTATATATACATATTTATACACAAAAAAAAAAAAAACAATGTACTAAAAATGTATTTGCGGGTATTTAAGTGCATTTTAGTTGCATTTAATTATATATATTTTTTCACCTGGGTGTTTATATATATATATATATATATACACCCAGGTGAAAAAATATATATAATTAAATGCAACTAAAATGCACTTAAATACCCGCAAATACATTTTTAGTACATTGTTTTTTTTTGTGTGTGTTAAATAAAAGTTTGATGGTTTTACACTATAAATATACTAATTAAAAGTATGTTTATACTTCAGTAGGACTTTAGTACACTTGAAAAAGTATACCAAATACCAGTAATACTTAAATACATTTTTAGTGTACTACAATAAAGTACACTACAAAAAAAAAAAAACACCCAAAAGAGTTTTATTAGTGTGTTTTTCAAAAGTGTGCTTTAAATGCTTTAAACATTAGTTGATTTTTAGTACACTGTTTACATACTAATCCTAAGTTTAAAATAAGTTAATATATAAAAATCTATTAGTAATGTATTGTAGTAGAAGTATATTTTCCCAAAAGTTGTACTTAAGTACACTTAATGTGAATGCAATATTATCACTAACACTTAAATAGATTTTGAGTGTGGTAATTTTAAGTTTATATTAAACTGACTTTATTAAAAATCTATTAGTAATGTATTGTAGTAGAAGTACATTTTACCAGAAATTTTATTTAAGTACACTTAATGTGAATGCAATATTATCACTAACACTTAAATAGATTTTGAGTGTGGTAATTTTAAGTTTAGATTAAACTGACTTTATTAAAAATCTATTAGTAATGTATTGTAGTAGGAGTACATTTTCCCAGAAATTTTACTTAAGTACACTTAATGTGAATGTAATATTATCACTAACACTTATTTGAGTGTGGTAATTTTAAATTTTAAGTTTTCCCAAAATGTCTTTACATTTCATATATGTGCTGTAATGTTGCATCTTATTTTTATTTTTGTGTTCTCAGTTTTTCCTAAGTTTTTGTTCCCTCCCATAAGGTATTTTTTGGAATTGTGGTTTATTGCACAAAAAGATTGAAGTGTTTTGATGAAGCACAAATGCTGTTTTCTTTGTACACACATTATCCCAGGTAAAAAAAAAAACACTAAAATGCACTTTATTTAAGTATACTTAGTACATTTTTCAGTAGTGTACTAAAAGTGCTCTATTTTCGCACACTAATTTTGTACTTAATGTACTAAAAGATAGTATTAAGTATATGTTAAGATAAACTTAATACCATCTAAGTGCACTCAACTGTGCTATTTTGAGACACCCTGAAATTGAACTAAAATGTGCATATAAATATGATTTTCTAGTGTTGGAAATAAAGTGTACTACCTCAAAAATATATTATGAGTGTAATGCCTAAAAGTATCATTTGAATGCTATGACAATAGTTTAAAGTTAGTACACTTTTTGCATAGTTATTGTAAGTATAGATTAAATTAAACTTTTTAAAAATATATTAAAAAATATATTTTTGTGTTGGAAATAAAGTCTACTATCTCAAAAATATATTATAAGTGTAATGCTTAAAAATATAATTTGAATGCCATGAAAAAGTTCAAAGTTAGTACACCTTTACATATTTTTTGTAAGAATAAATTAAATTGAACTTTTTAAAAATATATTTAAATAGATTTTTTTTGTGTTGGAAATAAAGTGTACTACCTCAAAAACATATTGTAAGTGTAACATTTAAAAGTATAATTTGAATGCTATAAAAATAGGTCAAAGTTAGTACACTTTTACATAGTTGTCACAAGTATAAATTAAATTGAACTTTAAAAAAATATATATTTAAATAGATTTTTTTTTGTATATAGAAATAAGGTGTACTACACTTTAAAAAAATAATTCTGTAAAAGTTACGGAAAAATACTGGCAGCTATGGTTGCCATAACTTTTTTTGTAAAAAATACAGAATTTTTCTGTAAAATTGTTTTTACAGAAAAATGTTGTATTTTTAACAAGAGAAAAATTTATTAATTAACTGATGCAATGATAATTTACAAACCTTTTAGTTAATTATTTATATTTGCAGAAAGCAACTACATTTTAATTGGCATTTACTGGCATTAAAATCAATATTTTAAATGTCTAAGTAATATATCTGAGCATATTGATCTTGAGAACCATTGTACATCAGTTCATTACAAAAACATTTAAAAAATGTAAAGTCATTAAATGCATTATTGTGCCCATGTGTGACTGTAATTAACAGACTTTCACTGCATTAGTAAGTAGGGATGGCTGACGTGAAACTGACGTTTCGATACAGTGTCGAGATCCCGAAGCGCAAGTGTTTTGAAACACTGCACCGAAGCATGATCCGAAACACCCAGGTCACGTGACTAAAGTGTTTCGAAACACCTGGTCACGTGACTAAAGCGATTCAAAGCATTGATCATTTCAGAGGAGTTTCAAGACCCGGAAAATCTGGATTTGACTGGCATGATCATTGTTAAGAGTCTGTCTTGTATGACTTAGTGGACTGTGCGTGTGCACATTAGCCCTGTGTTACAAATTGATTATGGGTTCGAATCCTGACTAGTCCAAATACTTCAAAATCATGATTTTATATATTTTAATCATGTTTCTGTTTTATGGTGTAGTCTAGATAGGATACAGCTGAATTGATATGCCATCAATTTAGCATCATTTTTGTAACACTGTAAAACAATAATTCATATTTTTACAGTACTGTGATGGGTTTAGGTTTTGGATAGACGTTAATAAAATACAATGGGAAATTTAATTAATAATATAAATAATTATTGTTATTATAACTTCTGGCCACAACTGTATCTGATCTAGCAACAACCCTGTTTTATGAACAAAACAATACAAATTTATTTACAAGGTGTTTATTCGTATGTCAGAGAAATGTTGAAACAAAACGATACAATAACAAAGCATTACCAACTGGTATTAAAGCATTTCAAAATAACTGTATCAGTCTGGATTCGAACCCATTATTCCCACATGGTGGTCACAAACTCTAACCGCTCGACTAAACCATTTACAGATTTCAGTCTTCAAAGTGGGGTTTCATACCTTAATTTGCTTAACTGTTCTTTGCTGAAGCTGTTTCAGTGAAATACAAATAAAATGACCACTAGGTGTCACCGTAGAGTGGTGTTTTGAAACGTTTCGGAGCTTCGACACATTTGCTTCGATAGTTTCAGTGTTTCACGAAGCCTCGCTTTGCCCACAACTATTAGTAAGTACACAGTAACATTTAAACAAAAGAAGATGCAGCATAACATCAGATTCTCTCAGTTCATCTTGGACTTGGACACAGATGCTACTATCCTCCACAATGGTATTTTGTATTTTGCTGTTGTTTTTCTTAATTTTACAAAAAAAAAAAAAAAAAAAATACTGGCAGCTGTGGTTGCCAGTAATCTACCGTTTTTAACATTTTACATACGTAAATTCAATCTACAGAATATTTCTGTTAAAAATACAGTCCACACCCTGTATTTTTGTCAAACACATTAAACCCCTTAAATCACAGAGCAAAATCCTTACTACTGTCCTCACTACAGAGGGTTGAACACTCAGGCAGTGATGAAATTAATGAGACAATTAAATTAAATAATTCTTAGTCTAATTAAAGGAGGATTAATAGTTATTGATGAACAACTGTTAACAGCAGAATCACTGAAGGAAAGAACAACAAGACTAAATAACACAAATTACAGCCAAAATTAAAGATGAAATCAACTGAAAATAAAACTCTAAATAAAAATAATAATTAATAAAAATAAAAATAATTACACAATAAAACTTTCAAGATCTCAACAGAGATCATTAAACAACTCCACAAACATCAGGAGCTTCACTTATTACTGACCTTTGACTTTATTTCTGTCACGCGAACAAAAGCTCTTCATGAAATTTCTGTTGTTCATTTGAAGTCACCATGACGGAGGACAGAGTCTGCTTTAGTCTGACTTTTCAACTTCTAGTTTTAATTTATTTTGGCTGCTAAAATTAATTGTATCAATCGCACTATTTGTATAGCATGAAGAGCCAAAATAAAATTAAGTCTGATAAGATTAACTATCATATCTAAGTCACCCTTGCCTTTTTGTGTTCTTGTTGAATATCATATTAAGTGTAAGAATTGAGTAATAAATAAAAATGAACCCAGTGAAGCTTCAGCAATCAATGACAGTTTAACAGGTGTAAATACAACATTCACAATGAAAATGTTTGAACTATAGCAGAATTTGAAAACACACAGACATCAACAATTAGTCTTTGAATCTCAATATTGGTGACAAACAAACAATCTAAATCTAATAAAAATGAATAAAAAAACAGAACAAAGCAACAATCTACTGAAATATTACACCCCAAAAACAACATAAAATAAAGAAAAGAAAGAAATGTTCGGAGCATAAAGGTGCATAATTTATTTATGCTACAATACATGCTGGGAGTTTTGTACTATGCTGGTACCCAGCATGCATTGCAGAATGAATTAATTATGCAGCTTATTTTTTAGCAACCATGGTTGAGGTTCATATCCTGATTCTTGATGTCTGTGTGTCTTTAATAAGATGCTGAAGCTCTCAAGGTTTCTGCATGAAACTCTAATTATTAATTCCTTCATAATTGTTTGTTGATTCTTCTGGAAACTGTACTAATGTCACTAATGTGAGTGACAATATTAATTCTATAGTAAGTACATAAAGGTTTTCATTGCTTTTCTTGTTATAACTGATGAATTTCAGAAATTCAGTCAATAACAGCCAGACAACCATTAATGTAGAAGAGTAAAGTTTCAAAAGCCCAACTAATCAGCCTCTGATCTCCATGATGGTGAGGTCAAATTAAACAGAAATATAAACTTCTGTTAATTATCAAATATTCTTGCAGATATGACAGAACTGAAGTCAAACTGTAATCAGTGAAGCTGCTAATGCTGTTATTTAATGGAGTTGTTTAATCCTCTGTTTTAATTCAGTTGGTTTGGTGTGAGGCTGTGTCTGTGGTTTTATTTCTTGTTCAGTGATTGTGCTTGTTAGCTGCAGGTGTTCATCAATTCACTTATTTGTGGTCACTTTGTCTAGTGGACTAAACTAATTGACTAATTTAGGGACTAGTGAATGAGGGTGTGTGGTGAGATTTCAGACACTGGTTAGTTTCTCGAAAACAAAGGTTAGATCTGTTACAGCTATTTTCCGTATTTTCTACTGAAATGAGCTGTTAATCATTTAACAGGTTTTCATTGTAGTTTGTACAGACTTTCACTGTTAAAATCACAGACATTTTTACAGAGTACTGCACAAATATGTTATAAGTGTAATGCCTAATAGTAATGCTATGACAATAGTTTAAAGTTAGTACACTACTTGCATAGTTATTGTAAGTAAAAAATTAAATTGAAATTTTTAAAAATGTATATTTGAATATTTTTTTTGTGTTGGAAATCAAGTGTACTACCTCAAAAATATACCATGAGTGCAATGCTTAAGTGTCATTTGAATGCTATAAAAAATAGTTCAAAGTTAGTACACTTTTACATATTTTTTGCAAGTATAAATTAAATTGAACTTTTTAAAAATATATTTAAAAATATATTTTTGTGTTGGAAATAAAGTGTACTACCTCAAAAATATATTATATGTGTATTGCTTAAGTGTCATTTGAATGCTATAAAATAGTTCAAAGTTAGTACACTTTTACTTATTTGTTGTAAGTATAAATTAAATTTAACCTAATGCGCTTCCAGAACGAACTTAAAGTGCTTTATTTTTGTTAGTACCATTTAAAAATAAACTTAAGATGAACAAAATGTACTTGACTAAGTGTACTTGACTGCTATGTTGACACACCATTAAGATAAAATATAAATATAATTTTTATATACTACTTTAATATATATATATATATATATATATATATATATATATATATATATATATATATATATATATATATATATATTAGGGATGCAACGATATGGATTTTTTTGGCCGATAACCGATAATTCTTCAGACTTGGAGGCCATAGACGATATATATAGGCCGATAATTATAAATATTTCAAAATGTTATATTTTTATACAGTAAACTTCATAAAAGCTGAAACTCTGCTTTTTTGAACTGAATAGCCTATACTCAAAGCAAAAAAGCTATGATTTCAAAATTGCAAGGTGATTATATAGACCTATATTCACGATTTCACACAAATCAGCATGCAAAAAATACATTATTTTATTTTCTTCATAGCAAATTAACATGCAAATTGACTGTTGCATAAAATTAAAAAGGTTAATGTTTTAGATTCTATGGAATACATGTAGCATCAACGCTTCTGTGTTCGTTCTTGCTGTCAATCGCGGGGAAAATGATCGATGAAAAGTTGTGTGAATAAGTATGATAAAGTATGATAAACCGCTTTGAGGGTGCAGATTTGCCCTCGGATTTTGATACAAATCTGATCATTGAGCTCAGATGACTTTATGACAAACACAGAGCAGAATATAAAGACAGAACGTGTGGCCCGTATGCTGGATTCAGTGACCGGTGCACCTAGGCTCTCTCCCCTGTTGATCTGTGAAGGCTCAAGATCTGTCGCGTGCTCGTTATAATCAATATGAATATTGCGATCAAACTGAATACAATCTTACATCAACAACACATGGGAAGCAACGCGTTGATAATAACAAATAATTATATTAGATTAAAAAACCTTTCGTAAAGTTTTTGTTTAGCGCGTCACGTGTGCAGGTCAGGTGTGTATGTGTGTGTGTGTGAAGCGAAGAGGGAGAGACAGAAAAGAGGAGCGCTTTTTTTCGGGTCCTCGTTCATTCACCGGCTGCAACTAAAATAATTAACCCCGAAACTAATATTATTTAGCCCTGGAGTAATAGGTAAATCTCCCTGCTATCTCTAACACAACAAAGAGACAGAGCAGGAAAGGATTTCATATGTAATATTTTGTCCTGAGGCGATTTGAAGCAAAATACACAATGGCACTCAATCAAACATATCTACAATGATAAGGATAATGGTTACTTGCTGAGTTATTAATGCAAAGCAATACCATGTGAAGAAAGGACAGACTTTGAAAGAATAATCAGTGTAAGGAGAGATCCATGAACAAGTCTAAACATGTTCCGCCCACGCGTGCGCGGCATCAATTACGCAATTTATCGGCTTAAAGATATCGGCCCAACTTAGACATCCGATCGATAACGATAATTTTATAAATAGCATTTATCGGACGATAACGATATGGCCTCTGATTTATTGTGCATTCCTAATATATATATATATATATATATATATATATATATATATATATATTATGGGTGGAGCCGAATCCGAATACGGTATTCGGAAAGGCACGAATAGCGTGTTTTTATGAATACTTATTTCGAACAAATACTTGAAAAATGATTTGTATTCGGGAGCAAAAAAAACATTATATCAAAAAGCAGCGTTTCCTCATAAGACCACAGTGCATGCCCGCAAGAGTGAGTGAGTGAGAGAGAGAGAGATGCTCAGTCAGTAGTCGATGGGCAGGGTGGAGGTAAAAGGTGTCTGGCACAAGCTTCTCCACGGCAACAGACAGAGAAGGCTCGGCTGAGCGAAAAAAATACTTCAATGCATCACTATTTTTGTTAAATAGATTTTTGTAACTTAATTGGGTTCCAGATGCAGTTTATAAACTTGTAGCGTAGTTGAAGCGGAGTTTGATCGGGATATTCCACTACGCTGCATTTTTAATATTTGCAATCGGGTGCTCTCTGTTTACGCAACGTTAGCTCTGTTAGCGTGGTAATTTAAACAATAGACTGTTGACAGAGTAACGTTAACGTTCGTTTATAAAGGTTAAAATGATGCTTGTGCAGTTGTGTCGAATAGTATGCACTTATGGGAGTTATATGGTACGTCTAAATTACTGTCTTTTGAAGACAGCAAGATATATGCTATAGGCTAGTTAACCTTAGTATAGCTTCCCGTCACTTTTTATTAACTTGAAACTCCTTAAATACATTTGGGCACCTAGAAAAAGAGTGAAAAAGAGTGAGACTGCTGCTGAGCCATTTCTTGGTCCTCCACCAGTCAAAAAAACCAAAAAAATCAGGTTCTGTGGAAGCATTTTACAGTCAGCGGTGCTGCAGATAAAACAAAGTGATACTGTATGTAATGTGTGCAAAAGTGAAATCAGCAGAGGCAGAGATATCAAACGTCTGTCAACATCTTCTATGCATAATCATTCATTCATTTCTTTTCGGCTAAGTCCCTTTATCAATCTTGGGTTGCACAGTGGAATGAACCACCAATTTATCCAGCATATGTTTTATGCAGTGGCTGCCCTTCCAGCTGCTACCTAGCACTGGGAAACATCCATACACTCTCTTTCACACACATACAATAGGGACATTTTAGCTTACCCAATTCAATTGTATTGCATATGTTTGGACTGTGGGGGAAAGCGGAGCACCCGGAGGAAACCCACGCCAACATGGGGAGAACCCAGTCGAGGCTCGAACCAGCAACCTTCTTGCTGTGAGGCGACAGTGCTACTCACTGTGCCACTGCGCAACCCTCTATGTAATGTATTATCACATGCACTAAAAGCATCCTCTCCTGATACTGTCTGTGAACCCCCCACAAGCATCAATCCCCTCAATCAGTACAGCTATGTTCTGCTAAATCCTCCACAAGCACCAAACCATCAACACAGCCACATTCTGCCCCAGCAAGTCAGTTTCAAACATAAAAAAATAAAAATAAAAAAAAACAAACAAACTTTGTGTCTGTTTTGTGGCAGGCAGACAAAAGCAGGGCTGTATCTTTTAGTATTATTTACAATTATTTTGTTCTGCCAGATCTCCCAGTCAGGGGTTTATTTAGATTTATTTAGTTAATTTTAGGTTTTGGAATATTTGTATGTATATATATATATATATATATATATATATATATATATATATATATATATATATATATATATATATAATTATATATTAGCGCTGTCAAAATTAGTGCGTTAACGCAGGCAATTAATTTTAAATAATTAACGTGTTTAAAAAAAAATAACGCAGTTTAAGTAGTTGCAGGTTTTTTTCTTCCTGTTTTAGTGGATGTGTGTTCAACATGCAAGAAATGTGGATAAGACCAAGGAAGCACTTTTTGAAGGCAGGTTTCAGTATAAAAGAATTAGTTGCATCACAGGTTATCCTGAGTTTCATGCAATTTCGGGTGTTTCGACTTCTGTTGTAAGTTGATACCGCATGGCGAACAGAAATAAAATCCTCCGCATTTCGTGACTCGGTGTTCTTTTAAGGTAATAAAATTGCTGCTTAGGCTACACGGTAGACTTTTAATAAGAGTATAATCTTAATCATATTAAAATCGGAGTATTGGTGTCTTATGTAAATGCATTCAGAAAGTCTCTGAATACATCCAGTGGCGTAGCGGACGGGCCCGCAGGGCACGCACCGCGGGGGGGCCCCGCGTGATTAGGGGGCCCCGCGTCGTCGCGATTTTCAATAAACTGTTGGGAACAACTGTGGTCGGAACCAAAGTTCACACATCTGTGTTCTCTGAACACCTCTCAAGCGGTGGACTACTTCATTCTGATTGCTTGCCGCCAATGTTGCCAACTTATCGACTTTGTCACTAGATTTAGTGACTTTTCAGACCCCCCTAGCGACAAATCTAGCGACTTTTTTGTGTGTTATTGGAGATTTTTTTAGACTGTCATTTTTCCATACCGTACCGTCCCTACTCTTCTCAACGAGCTGCGTGTGATGCCGCCAGCCCCTCCCCCGCCTCACAGCACTGACAGGCGGCTCAGTCAGTCCTCTACAGCAGCCTCTCCCACCTGCAGCCCGAGAGCAGATCACCCCTCTGCGTACCGACGACAAATGATTTAGCAAAGGCAGTGTGAAGGTATTTCCCTTGTACAGTCAAACCGATCTACTTCTACTTTATTTTAACAATTTACTTGGACCGTTTATTCTTTTCTTGTTCACAATCACAGATATTTTAGTGACAGTTTCTGAACTTGTCTGAGTTTATTTTATATGAGAGATTACTGCACATTCACTATCGTTACACATCTATAATGATATACTGTATTCAAACAGCAACAAATGTAGTTAAATAAACATGCTTATATAAAGTGTAGTGCAATTATAAATACCACTTTATTAACCATATGCTGTTAAACAGAAACGATAGAACGTGATGACGTCAGTGATATGCAAATTGACGTAAGACGTACCATCCCCCCCCCCCTCATCACGGGGCCCCATCAGCGATCCCTGCAGGGGGGCCTCCGCATTTTGCGCTACGCCACTGAATACATAAAAAAACTTTACAGCGTTTTTATAAAATAAAGAAAACCAAAATTATGCGCTTTCTGTCGTCTGGTTTTTGAACAGGAGCGCTTAACAAAATGAAGCAAAATGTATATGCCTCACAGACATAATAAATATATTTATAGAAAGCTTTAAATTATTACTTAACGAAATAAAACAAATCGAAAACAAAAAAACTCCTTCATGTAATCCGTAAAGATTAATTTCTTTCTAAAGGCGAGTCCAAGAGGAGATTGCCAGTCAGGATCTTTACGACACTGACTCAGAATAATAATAAATTAAAATAATAAATAATAAAATAAAAAAATAAAATAATAAATAAATAATTAAAATATGTCCTTACTCTTTCCTCGACACATTCATTGTTATTTGTTTTTGCCGGTGCTTGGGGCGAGTTTTAGCTTATTGTGTGCGCTTGAACGCGGATTCACAGTAGCAGTTTTAACATGGAGTGACACGACATCTGACGTACAGATGACACTGGCACAGTCCGGTTTTCCACTGTAATGAGTCACTCGCTAGTGGCATGTGTAGTGACCTGTGTCACTCAGAGTGTCGCGCTGCATGTAACTGCAGTGAGATCGACACCCGGCGAAGCTTATGACACATAATTAACACAAGCAAAACCATATTTAATCATTACGCGACTTTTAACCTAATTTATCGCGTCGCGAGTTAGTTTATTTGCTGAGCTACTCCACGATGTTTTAATTTAAACGCATTTATTTTATGTATTCGTAGTCATACTTCCGTACGTAATATAGTCATTTGACAGAACATGTCAACAGAACACTACAATATGGACTTCTCTATGTTTTTAATTAATTCATTTATTTTATTATTTAACTTATTTTCATTTTAAGGTATTTTAAATAATGTCCTTTAAAAAGTTATAATAAAATGCATGTTGAAAACTCATAACATTTATGCATGTAAGATAACAGGTGTCATTTGCCTAATGATTTTTAAATATTAAAGCAAAGAGACTTATAAGATTAATGTGCTTATAACGTGCTTATACTGACACCTACTGGCACATGTCACAAGATCACTGACACTGGCATGTGTCACTGACATTACTGGCATGTGTCTAAAAAGAGCCACTTGACAATAATGATGATCAGGGTTACACATAGGCTGTTAATATATTTGGGCCCAGGGGCCCACAAGTTATGTGTTAAAAGTGCGTTGCATACATAGTACCCCCACCCCTACTCACCTCAGGGGCAAGGAAAAAAAGTTCAGGCTCAGGAATTTTTTCCACTATCAGCCCTGCCCTCGCGATAGCCCTCCCCTGGCAGTCCCTTCGAGAGAGCACCTACACCTACCCCCGTAACTTGCCAGATCAGCGTTGTGCTTTCTTTACGCTTAGAGAAGCTGGAGAGCAGGCTGTCGCCCTCCACACTCAAGGTTACGTGGCTGCCATCTCCGCTCTCATAACGCAGTGGCTGGCAGCACCGTGGGAACGCATAACCTCATCATCCGGTTCCTCAGGGGCGCTAAGCGAATTAATCCACCCCGCCCCCTCTCATGCCCTCTTAGGATCTCGCCCTCGCTACACAAGCCGCGTCAGATCCCTTCGATCCTCGACTCAGTATCTTTCTGTCCCTGAAGACAGCTCTGCTGGTCGCGTTGATATCGATTAGAGGGTCAGGGACCCGGAGGCATTTTTCGGTCAGTGACTCGTGCCTGTAATTGGGCTGGCTTTCTCTCACGTCCTGAGACCCCGCCCGCGATATGTGCCCAAGGTTCCTACCACTCCGTTTTAATACGAGGTAGTGAGCCTGCAAGCGCTGCCCTCGGAGGAGGCAGACCCAGCCCTTCTTTATTGTCCAGTTCGCGTTTGCGTATTATCTGGACCGCACTCAGAGTTTAGATCATCTGAGCAGCTCTTCGTCTGTTATAGCGGTCGGCAGCAGGGAAGTGCTGTACCGAAATAAGTTCCCACTGATTGTGGATGCCTTTCACTGATTGTGGATGCCTTCCACTGATTGTGGAAACAATTCGGTAGGGTGTTGAAACACGCTTGCTGCGCCATTCTCCCTAACACGGAGGTACGTGCGCCTTTTTATCTGTCAGTAAAGTTCCCCGTCAGGTGAGCCCCACAGATTCCTCTGTGGCCCCCAGCACTGACTCAGCGGAGGAGTCACTTGCTGGCCCACTACGTTGTAGGTCTGCCCGCTGGTCAGCCCGCGTTTTGGGTAAAGGTGCCTGCTATGCGTGATCCCCACTAGGCGATCCCATATGCTTATTCCGCCACGGTTAAGTCCCCCACCCCTGGGCGGACCCGTGTCGTCCCTCTCCGCTAACCACTCTTTTGCTATGCGTACTCCCCCTTTTTAGGGCTAGTCCATATGTAAATTCTGCCATCTATCCCCCCTTGGGTAACGGATGGTCTCCGCAGCGTCCTCCCTATCGGGATTGCACGCTTCCCAACGTACTGTCGTATTTTCCTAGAATTATCTAGATGCTCACGACTTCCCAAAAATATATCTAAATCCGTAAAACTTCTGTTGAAGTAGGATAAATTAGGGCCAGGGACACGTTGGAGGACCGCGCCTGCCATGATGTGGGTGCGTCACGCTTGCTTGACAATCCCCTCATCGGGGGCGTTGGTAAGGTGCAGTCATTATGGCGCTTTCCATACTTTTCCCATTCGTGGATTTCATCCACTCTATGACACTGAAGTTCCCCAACCGAAGGGGAACGTTCGAGGTAACAGAAGTAACCCTTCGTTCCCCGAGGAGGGGAACGGAAGTGCCATACTCCGTCGCCATAATGACTGTCCCTTAACTGTTTGAAAGTCTCTTCAGCTTAAAAGGATGGCGTCTGCTCGCTCCAGGTGTGCTTATATGCTGGGATAATTGGCAATGAAGTACACCTGTGCAAGCTTACGCTGCCAATTCATTGCATTCATTGGCCCGTTCAATACTCTTTCAGACAAGCGGCTTCTGAACCGAATCCTCCCATTCGTGGATTTCATCCACTCTATGGCACTTCCGTTCCCCTCCTCGGGGAACGAAGGGTTACTTCTGTAACCTCGAACGTTCTCTTTTAAAAATGGTAGTGAGCAGGTTATTACCAGGAGCCAGTTGCTCAATACCAGCTGAAAACTAGCCCAACCCAGATGCCATGCTTCAAAATAACTAACCAGTATATGATTTTTTTTTTTTAAACAAGCTTCTTCTATGCTTATGTTAGTCTGTTTCTCCTTATCCAGAGGTCTTCATAATCCTGGACTGGGCCAAATCCTGTCCAGATGCTGTGGTGATCATGGAGGAGTGGAGAGTGAGAGACTGATTCCTGAAAGTCACACGTGATCAATGAGTTTCCGCATTGATCCAATGGGCCAGCCTGACCACCCGCTGGTGACCTTTCAAGCCTCCGGTGCCTAGACTGCGGCCTTGCACAAGTTTGGCTAGAGGAGAACTGATAGTGCCCAACTGAGCCTGGTTTCACTCAAGGGCTTTTAATCCACACTTTCGTCAGTTGGTGAAGTTTGTTCCATGCCACTGTCGCCACTTGATTGCTTGGCTTCGATTGGTGGATCAGTGGATTTGCTCTTCAGTGTTTGGACTTTCAGCAGTGACATTTACTGCTTCAATTCTAAAAACTGAACTGAAGCAGCTTCAATTTACAAGAACTTCTATGTTAAGCTGCTTTGACATCATTGATCTACATTGTGAAAGTGCAATAGAAATCAAGATGACTTGCATTTAAACGTGTGAATTCAGACCTTGTTGAGCATTTGACACCAGAATTTGTAATATTTTAAAGTTGGGTTGTTTAGTAGGCTAATAGTTACAAATATTTATTTTTCCAACAATATGCAATTCAGACGTTTAAATTATTATTGCACATGTATGTTCTAGTGCTTTGTGTGATTTATTTATTTTTAATCTGTTGATTTTAATGCTTAATGTAATTTTCACAGATTTTCCTTAAATGCTTTAAGCATTATTAATGTTTTAAAGAATGGAATATTTTGTAATTGTGTCTGGTTTAATGTCAGTAGTAATAAGTACAATTGAGTTTTCTTTATCTCAACAATATGCAGGTCAGACACTTAATCATGTACGTTTTGTACATGTATGTTCATGTGCTTTGTCGTTTTCAATGTTTTTTTTTTCTTAAAATAAGATAATTTGAATGATTGAAATGTAATGTTTTTACACATTTTTCTTAAATGTTTTAAGCATCTCCAATGTTTAAATAAGGAGTGTTTATTTTGTTAATATTTTGTAATCGTGTCTTTTTTTATTATTAATTTAGTATTAAAATAATATTAATAAAGTTATATTATAAAATATTTAGGACAAAATTAAAAGGTTTACAGTAGCTAACTTTTTACTTAGGTTTTTACAGTAGTGAAAACCATTTTCAAACACTATGGTAACATGCTGTAAACGGATTTATGGTTGTCTACTGTAAATCTCAAATACAGTAACTTACTGGCAAGTTACTGTTAAAACCCTTTGAAATGTCTCACAGTGTAAGGTGAGACCACTTCGTCTTTAAAATAAGAGGAGACCGACAGAAACTCTTAGTTTAGAGAATAAAACCTGCTCCTGACCAGGTTAAGTTCACAGAGTACGTTACCACAATAACTGACTCTGAGTTAAAGTTCCTTCTCTTTCAGAAACAGGCTTGACTTACCCTGATTTCTCGAGATACTTGAAACCTAGAGTTTCTTTAATTTCAGGGTTAAAATACTCTTAGTTTACACTTAACCTCCTATCTGGAATGGGCCCCACAACTTTGGCTTGAAATTATAGCTCAAAATAATAATGGTGGATGGTGTCAGGTTTCTGCCACTCTTGTCCTGTTAATTCATATTTTCTTGAGTCCAGACACTAGTCATGTCATGTGTTATATGTTGTGCTTGGCTTGAGTTTTCTCGGGTCGAGTACTCATCTTTCTCGTCATTGTCTCAGTCTAGTCATAATGATATTGTAACCACATACTTTATTGCCTTGTTTCATGTGGGCACGCGGTTAATGAGCTCTCTCATTTGCTGCGTGTTCTATTCCTGTTTGTATGTTAACACAAGGGCTTGTGTTGAGTTTTTGTACCATGTGTTCTTTTATCTAGCGTCTTGTGCCAGCCACCTTGTTATCCTGTTTGTAATTATTATTTTCACCTGTCCGCCTGTTTGTTCATTGGTTTGTCTTCGCTATTTATTCTCCTAGTCTGCTTGGTCCTGTGCTGGTTCGTTGTTGATTCTGTTTCTGTCTAGTCAAATCAAACCAAATCGAGTCAAGTCATTTTATTGCTGCTTTTTTCCCTCACAGGGTTGTTTTAGTTGTTGTTGTTGTTTTTTTTTTCTTTCATAAAGAATAAATTCCTTGGTTATTTGCATTTGGGTCCTCGCCTCATCTTTCCCAACCACAAAACCTGACAGATGGCCGCTTCTCACTCAGGGCTGTTTGTACTAATCAGAGATTGCCAGTAATTGAAACTTTCCCCCTCTGATGACATGTACAAAGGAAGTATGTCAATCAAAGAGTTTCTACACATATCTGTGCTTAAACCCTTTATAAAAAAAATATTTTTGCGAAATGGGTCCCCTTTAATAAAAAATAATAAAAAAGTCCCCTCTTCTTTTATTAAAAGAGAATCAGATCTCTGTCTAAAGCAGAATACTTAAATGGACCAACCATTGTGGAGTCTTATAATCCTTCATTGTAATGAAAACAAAAGAAGCTTTATGTCGAATGATGATTCTTAGGAAAATTATACTCCAAAAGGGCTAAAACAAGCCGAAAATCATTTCCACGGGACAATGCAAGAGGATTTTCTGATACTGCGAAGATTCTGTGTAATTTCTGAATCACAGAGGGTGAACAAAACTGAAGCACTTTTATGTGTAATGAATACAAAAAGAGACAAGATGAAAGCCGAGATCTTTTATCTTTGCTGATATTGAGGTATAAAGGAAAAATCTGAGACCTAGCCAACCCGCCCCGAGATTCACAGAGGTTTCTCAATTCCACTTTCACATTTTAGGAATAGAGAACTGAGCTGAATGGATAGTTCAACATCAGACAGCTGTTTCTTTGGCTTTGAAGGGCCAGTGGATGTTTATGCATTTATTATTCATACTCATCGTTTTATCATGTACCCTCCAACCTCTCAGACACTGTGGCTGTTGCAGATGTAAAGGACACAAACCTTATGAAACCATAGCCATTTCAGGGTTATCTTTCAAGGCATTTTGGGGTTCATATGGGTTTTAAGTTGCACTTTTAATCACATATGACTACAATTATAATAATTTAAAATGCAGTAAATGGTTAGATATTATGAAGACAACAGTCTCATTCTGAAAACCTTATCCCTTGTACGTTTCTGGACACAGCGAATCATGTAGCCGGAGGTACGTATGGCTGCATTTAATTTTTGTAAACGAATGCTTCAGGGCGGTATGACACCGTTCCTTTACTTGCTCTGGAATAATCCCTAACAAATGTACTGTTTCTGATCTTCTTATATCTGACCATTTCTTAGTGTCTTTTTGTGCTCAGCTTGCAGTTTTTAAATTACAGTCACCCCGGACAATCAAATTTATAAAAGTTAAGAACATTGATTTATTACATTTTTCAGATGTACTTAATAGTTTTGCATACAATGAGGACTCATCTTCTGCTGATGCTCTGGTGTCTATTTACAATAATGGACTATCTGAAATTTTGGACACTTTTGCACCTTTACAAACCCGGACTGTCTCTTTTTTCTGCTTCTGCTCCTTGGTTTACTTCTGATCTGCATTAACTCAAAACTAAAGGTCGCAGGTTGGAACGGTTGTATAAGAAGTCTGGGTTAACTGTCCACAAAGAAATGTTTACAGAACATGCTCATCATTATAAGGAAGCATTAATTAAAGCAAAATCTGACTATTATGCTAACAGAATAGAATCTAGTCAGGGTAACTCTAGATTACTCTTCTCTGTAGTTAAAAAATCATTAAGTTTTCCTGACACATCACTTTCTTCTTCAACTGAGTTGTGTAACAGCTTCCTGTCTTTTTTTGAAACAAAAATTAAGGACATTCATCATCAATTACATACAAATAGTTCAGCCCCTGACTTCAGCCAAAATGTTTCTGAAATCATCACACATTTCTCTTTTGATACTTTCACCTTACCATCTACCGCTGAAATAGTTGGTCATATACAGAAATCTAAAACCACCAACTGCCTACTTGATCCACTTCCTACATGCTTAGTTAAGACCTGTCTTCCATCATTGTCCACACTGATTACAACATTATTCACAAATCACTGGACTCTGGATCTGTCCCATCTTTACTTAAAACTGCTGCAATCACCCCAGTACTAAAAAAAACCTGGAGCTGATTCATCCAATTTGGCCAACTATAGACCAATTTCCAATTTGCCATTTGTCTCAAAAATACTGGAAAATGTGTTGCGTCTCAACTCCATAAATATCTCGCTAATAACAATTTGTTTGAGCTCTTCCAGTCTGGTTTTCGTCCCAACCACAGCACTGAGACTGCTCTTGTCAGGATCACTAATGATCTACTACTGGCAGCAGACTGTGGTTTACTGTCAATTCTTATTCTCCTGGACTTGAGTGCAGCCTTTGACACGGTTTCGCACAAGGTTCTTTTGAATAGGCTTGCCTCACTAGGGATTTTTGGCACCCCTCTTTTATGGTTGAAGTCATATCTTGCAGATCATACTCAGTTTGTTCAAATTAAAGATTTTAAGTCCAGATCGCAGATTGTCACTACTGGTGTCCCACAGGGTTCTGTACTGGGTCCACTCCTGTTTATCATATATCTACTGCCTCTTGTTCACATTTTCAGAAAATACAACATACAATTTCACTGTTATGCTGACGACACTCAACTCTACCTGTCCACCAAGCCCTCCTGTTCTTTTCCTCCTCCTGCTTTGAGCAGATGTTTAGCTGAAATAAAAATCTGGCTTTCAGCTAACTTTTTAAAATTAAACAGCAACAAAACTGAAGCCCTTCTTATCGGCACTAAAAGTGTTTTGGATAAAGCTAATAATTTCACTATAGACATTGATAACAGTACAATTTTTCTCTCCATGCAGGTAAAGAGTTTGGGTGTCATCTTGGATAGTACACTCTCATTTGAAGGTCACATTAATAATATTACACGTACTGCATATTTTCACCTGCGTAATATCACTCGTCTCCGCCCTTCTCTCACAACTAACACAGCCATTCTTATCCACGCATTAGTTACTTCACGTCTTGATTACTGTAATGCACTTCTTTCTGGACTTCCTTCCAAACTTCTCCATAAACTCCAACTGGTTCAGAACCATGCAGCTCATGTCATCTCTAGGACCCCATCTCACGAGCATGTCACACCACTCCTCTATCAGCTTCATTGGCTTCCAGTAAAGTATCAATTTGATTTAAAACTTCTAACTTTCAAGGCACTTCATAATCTCGCTCCTCAATATCTCACTGAACTTCTCCATATCTACACCCCTTTTCGTACCCTTAGATCAGCCAACAACTTTACCCTGGCACCACCTCGCACTCGATTGAGCACAATGGGAGACAGATCTTTTAGCTCTATGGCTCCTAGGCTATGGAACTCACTTTCAGTAGATCTTAGGAGCAGTGATAGTCTTCACAATTTTAAATCACGTCTAAAGACCCATCTTTTTAAGCAGGCTTTTACTTAACAATTTTTTTATCATGTTTTTATTATGTTCTTTTATATTCGCTATTGCGTTTTAACTTGTTTGGTCAATGATTGTTTTAAGTAATGTTTAATTTGTTTAGCATGTCTGCTGATGCTTATTGTAAGGCGACCTTGGGTGTCTAGACAGGCGCCATTTACAAATAAAATTAATTATTATTATTATTATATTTAACAAACCATTTACTGCTAGTTTGATGTAATTTTGCTCACATGGATAATTGAATATTAATCAGATAATGTCATTACGCTGCTGTGCCATTAGCCGATCGTTGCATTGCTGATCATGATTTCGAGGATCGATTGATCTGTCCTTCTCAACACACGCATCGATCTCAGATTAGTTTATACAGACATTTAAATTTGATTTGCAAACTTGTTTGAAAAACCAAATTAGCCAGAGATCAGTTATCAAGATTAAAAGATCCAGGATCTGCTATATCATCTTAGATCATTTAAGTGAGGTATGAAGAACGGACTCTTGCTAAAACAAATACAGAATCCAAAAGAAAAAAAAATAAACAAGTGAATAACAGGATAAAAATGTGGTACAACCCAAAAATGTGGTAAAAATAATAATCAGATGAGGGCTTTTCTTTTTCTGGACTGCTTTTTTAAAACATAGTTCAGGTTTAGGGAAGTGGTGGGCAGGTCAATCGATAAAATTGGTTGGGTTTACGGAAGGGGGAGGGTGGGTCAGTCAATTGGTCGGTCGGGTAGTCAGTCATTCAGTCAGTCAGACAGACAGTCAGTCAACAGTGGCCTCTGGTGGGTTTACACAAAAACAGCGAAAAAGCGCACACAGCAGCCTCTCGTAGTTTTGCGGAAACAAAAACTTCAAAAATACGTACCTCCCGGGACGTATTCCGTGGTCTCCAGAAACGTAAATACAACTACGTTTTTAGAATGAGCCTGGGTTGTTTGAAGATGTGTCCAACAATGAAGATAAATCACTCTCATTCTATTTGTATATTAATGAGAGCTGTTTTTGTTTTTTTTTTTCACTTTTACAATGCCTCACCATGGGACATATTTAAAATAGTTCAGATAAAATAAAAGAATCAATAGAGTTAGTGAAGCCTTATATTTTCTCTAATTTCATACTACATAAATATGACTATTTATTTTTTTTAAAGAAAAAAGTAAAAACGTTTTTGCTGCCTATTTGTCAACTACCCATGTTTTTTGTCATAATGTGAAGAGTTCAGTAGCAAAAACCTTTAAGTGGCATAAGAGATTTTCATTTAAAATTAGCATTTGTCTCAGCTTCCTGTGTGTGTTCAGTAATTTCAATATTATTGCAAGGAATGTGTTATTTTTTATTATTTAAAGTGAAATAACTGAACATGAACAGAAGGCAGAGAAAAATTAGAACATTTTTAGATGGCACTTTTGTATCTGAATTATTCAAATAACACAGAAACTCTTAAGCTATTTTTATTAATTCAGTTTTTTGGATTCTTAAATTGGTTTTATACCAGTCAAACTGATTTCATTCTCATTGTGAGATGACAAAGAAGGAAAATAATAATCATCTCCTGGAAGAGATAATCAAGTTTGTATGGATTGTGTGCAGGTCAGAGAGCACTTCCCTGTATTATCCTTCTACACTATAAATCCCATCACACCTTGCATTAGTAGTTTCAAGTTTACACTCACAGCTGAAGGACATTATCACTAATTACATGGGCATAATTACATAGACACTACATCACACATCTCTTTCTCAACCACTCATTGCTGGGTCTTATTTACTGTTCTGGTAATTTCAAAAACATGTTTTTTTTTTTCTCTGTTTATTATCCTTGGACTGTTGATCTCATTTGTGATTCTTTGGAGACTGCCTCGACCTAACGCCTGTTTATTTGGTTTATTCGGCTGTCAAACTTCCAACCCTGCTTTAACACGCTTACCTGTAGGTTTCAAACAAGCCTGAAGGACTCATTAGCCGCGTTTCCACTATCGCGCCTAAAGCGAGTGAGCCAGGGCGAGCCAAGGCCAGTGGGGTTTCCACTGTCACTTCTGGGGCCAAAGCGGGGCTTTCTTGGGGCCAGCAGCCGGCCTTTTTCGACCCGCCTAATACCTTGGGCCAAGGAGGGCCAGCTGGGGCTTCGGGGCGGAGTGGAAGGAGAGGCAGGCAGTTTTCTGATCGCACATGAGTACATGTGCCAAACAAATAAAAAAAAAATAAGGGAAAGAAAACATCTAGTCTTATAGTCTGGGGTCTTTTTGCGTATGATCACCCTTATGTTTCCCTTTTAAATGTAAGGCTGCTGCATAAAATAATAAAGTAGTTTTAATTTATAGTGACGTTTTTTGCTGCTTCCTCCTTTATGTTTCAATGACGCATAATAACCTTTATACCATATTAAAGACACAGCAGACAGTAAAGGTTTTCGAGAGTTTTTGTCAAGTTTAGAATGTTTGTTTGTGCGCGTTTAGATGCCTGTATGTTTGTGTTAGACCAGGGGTCCGTTCTTCGTACCTCGCTTAAATGATTTAAGATTATTTGGCAGATCCCGGATCTTTTAATCTTGATAACTGATCTCTCGCTAATTTGGTTCTTCAAACGAGTTCGCGAATCAGATTAGAATGTCTGGATAAACTGATCTGAGATCGCTGCATGTGTTGTGAAGGACAGATCTATCGATCCTCGAAATCATGATCAGCTATGCAACGATTGGCTGACGGCACAGCAGCGTAATGACATCATCTGATTAATATTCAATTATCCATGTGAGCAAAATTACATCAAATTAGCAGTAAACGGTTTGTTAAATATGACACGCATTAACCTTCCACATTTGTTGTGAGCTGCAGGCTTTACACTTTCATGTGTCAAGTGTATTCATCATGTATTTCAATGCAAATCGATGTATTTAGTTCCACATTTAGAAAATATTTTCTTTATTTTAGTAGCCGTTTTTTAATCGGTGTAAAGAATAACTGGTTGTTTACAAAAGCGTTTTCATATTGGTAAAGGCGTCTGCAACTTTTGTGAAGCATCAAATCACTGGCATATTAACTATCAAAACATGTTCATGACTGCATAAATGTATTATTGCTTTAGAAAAAAACAGTCACATATTGTGCATTTCTATTATACACAATTTGTACTAAAGCCTTTGTACTTTCATTTCGAGGGTGCAGATTGCATACGTTTTATTAATATGTATAACTTAATTTATTTCATTAATGACTATAACTTTATATATACATATAACTTTAAATATACATATTTAAAAATATGTACCATTTTCCCAAGTGTATATAACTACTACTGTAAGAAAATCAGAATTCGGAACATACTTTCTGTATTATCTTTCCTTGAACTAAGCCGATCTAATCCTGTTTATATGAATTGAACCTGCTCCTGATCAGGTTTGACCTAGCAGAACTGTTGCTATGACAACAACTCTCGGATCAGCTTTGAAGGACGAAACGATCCTGGATCGTGTCAAATCGTCAATATCCAAATCCAGCTAACTGAGTAATCCACGTACGAAGAACGGACCCCAGGCAAAAGCGCTCCTTCACAGCTCTGTTAAGCCGCGAGCGGCTTTTTTCTTTATTTATTTTGGAGATAATACACAAAATAAATACAACAGAAAGACATAAAACTTAACAAATTACGTGCCCACTTTCGTAGACTTTAAACAATATAGTGTGATATCTTGATAAAATAGCCTAAGCTATAATGAAATATAATTTAAAGAATTACAAATATCGGATATATATAAAATCACATTAAATAAATTAACCAATATAAAATAAACAAATGCTAGCTATAACAATGTAGGTAGCCTATGTACAATACATAAATCAAACCGTTTTAAAGCCACATATAGCCTAACTTTCATTTTACAAAGACCTGTCTGAAAAAAAAGATTTTCGATATTTTCTAAAAACAATAAACACCGGAGAAGGTTTGAAATATTTATATAAAGTAAATATTTATATAATTAAACGTATTTGGATATGATGATATTAATCAAATCGCGCAAACAGAGCATTATTTGGGTAAGTAAAAGCAGAATCTAGCCTATACCTTTTTTTCTGTCACTCAGTCCTGCGCAGCGCTCGCTGCTTTAAACGCATCGGGGGGAAGCCCAAACACAAAATGTGTTCTATATCCACAAACAACTGTTTATGTTTTTATATGACGTGCTGACGTGGAGGATGTTATAAAATACATGCCATATCGAGTTATAAAGGAGAATTTCTGTGGCTTTATATTATGGATGTGTGCGCTCTCTGTGTTGGGTCCCTCCGTTAGTGGCGAGAGCACTCGATGCACAATGCCAACAGTCGGTCGGCGAGTAAACAAATGTAATGAATGGAAATACACAGGTCTGTGCGTATAGACATTTTATGTACTGCTGTACAGTAACGTGTCATTTGTTTGTTTCGGTTGTCTTCATTTTAATGGTTTAGTTTCGTGATGATTCTATGGTGTGCTTTTTCTGCCTGTCCTGATTCCCGCTGAAGTGGGTGGGTTGTGTGACGTTTGATTCGGGGACGTTCTGTGGGCAGTGTTTGCGTGACGCGCTGTGAGCTACTAGCCCGACAGTGGAAACGCGACATGATTTCAGCCTCATTTCTCAACCTCCCGGGCTATTGGCCCGGCCCGATTAAAGCCCTGGCTCACACTGGCCTGATAGTGGAAATGCGGCTAATTAGTTTGATCAGAGGCCCATTTCAGAAAGGAGGTTAAGTGTAAAATTAAAGTATTTTAACCATGAAATAAGAGAAACTCTGGGTATTCCATTTCAAAATGGCAGGTTTGTTAAACTCGAGAAAGCAGGGAAATTCAACCCTCTTTCTGAAAGAGGTAACTTTAACTCAAGTAATTTAACTGTTGTATTTTCTCTGTGAACCTAACCTGGTCAGAAGCAGGTTTTTTTCTATAAACTTGGGAGTTTCTGTCGGTCTCCTCCTCTTTTTTTTAAAGACGAAACAGTATTTCTCACCTTAACCTTATGTTTCCACCCACCTATTTTATTACTCATTTTGGATAAGCGCAAAAAACGATATATTTCAAAATAGCCTAAGCTATATTGAAATATAATTTTAAGAATTACAAATATTGGATATAATAAAATCGCATTAAATAAATTAACAAACCATTATAAAATAAACAAAAGCTAGCTATAACAATGTTGGTAGCCTATATACAATACATTAATCAAACCATTTTAAAGCCACATATGGCCTACACTGTAAAAAATTGCTGTTAAAAAACGGTCAGATTCTACAGTAAAATAATGTTTTTTCACTAAAACAGTAATATTCTGTTAAAAACAGTGCTTTCTGGGTAACATTTTTGTTTTCGAGAAAGAAACCAACTGCAGAAAACTGTGAGCGAACAGAGTTCAGATTCGATGTTTTGAAGTCTGTGTTTGAAATCACGCTTTGTGTCCTTGTTCACTATTTCATAGTTAACTAATATAGTTCACCTGACAGTTTTAATGAACACTAATGAGTGAATTCAGACACTGATGAACACCTGCTGTTAATAATTACAATTACTGAAGAAAATAAACAAGAAACACAAACAGTGACTTGAGTTACAACATTAAATAAAATCAAATAAAATAAAACAGCTTCAGTCTCAGCAGGGGATCATTAAACAACTCCACAAACAACAGCAGACACACACTTATTACTGACTGATTTGACTTCCATACTATTCTCATTGAGATCCAACAGAAATTAAGGTGTTTTTTGTGTCACCGTAATGGAGAGAGGGGCTGATTTAGTTGGGCTCTTCACCCTTGAACTCTTTTAAGAAGACTTTCCATCTGCTTGAATACAGAGTTTACAAAACGTTTGTACTATAGCAATAAAGTTGGGAAGTAAATAAATAGAGAAATCTATTTTTCTGAAATTAGTTCTGATAAATGTTTTGGTTTAAATCTGGAAGAAGGGCCACATTCAATAGATTTTATGCTTAGTTGCATGTATTAATTTAATTAATGAGAAGTGGAAACAGTAAAGATACCTCCATAAGTACTTAACAGTTAAGAAATGACAAATACACACTCAGACCTCATAAATCTGACCTTGTATCTCAACAATGGTAACATCTCAAATGTTTCATGCTGCAATGCATGCTGGGAGTGGCACTGTACAAATATCCCAGCATGCATTGCGGTATACATAAATGTTGTATAATGGTCTAACAGTTTTCTTTATTTGTGTTTGATTCTGCTGTTGTTTATGTTTAGACTTTCAGTTGCCTGTTTGTGAGTTAAACTGTTAATTTTGTTAGTTGTCACCATTATTGAGGTTCATCTGCTGATTATTGATGTCTCTTTGAGTGCGATTTACACCATAGAGCAGTGTTATTGTTCAAGATATTCTTAAAAACTTCCAGAAATCATTGCATATATAGACATCAAATGTAAAACAATAGATTTAGCATTGAATAGGAGCAGTAAATATTATTATACTAAATGAGAACAGACTCTGCCGTTTAATAGCAACATGAACATCATCAGATCTTATTTAGGTTTTTGGCTGGCTTGCCACAACAAAGGAGCTTTTTAAACAACGTTCTTAACAATTGCAGCAGCCAAGATATATAAATGTTAAAAATGACTGGGCTGAGAGCCCAACTAAAGCAAACTCTGTTCTCCATGATGGTGACGTAAAACTTTAACTTTTTCTCAAGAAGAACTTTAGTAAATGTTATACAAAAATACATGTATTAAGTAATAAGTGTAGCTGGTGATGATGTTTGTAGAGTTGTTTAATCATCCGCTGATCATTTAAATGATTTAATCATTTGTTGTTCTACAGGTTATTTCATTATAAAGCTGTGACTAAAGTTTTGTATGTTCTGTTCTTGTTTTTTCCCTTCAGTATTTCTTCATTTGTTCATTGTTAATCCTCAATTATCATTTAATTAGTCAGTTAATTAATGAATTTACTTCAGCTTTGCTCCATGTTTCTTGAACACTCAGTAGTGTGGACACTTCAATTAAAACTGAAGTATATGCTCTGGGGTTTAAAGGGTTAAAGGTGTGAGAGGTAAAAACACAGTGTAAAATGTATTTTAACAGTAATATACTGTTAATTTACACAACGAAAGTAGACTGTAAAAAAACAGTATATTGCTGGCAACCACAGCTGCCAGTAGATTACTGTTAAATCAAGGAAAAAACAGTATTTTACTGTAAAACCTGAAGCTAATTTCTTCTGTCTGTCACCGTTGTGGAGGAGAGTAGAGCCAGTGTATGAGTTAAAGATGAACAATGAACTGCTGATGTTATTCTGCATGTTTCTCTATTTAAAGATAGCCGCTGTTTAGTTGCTGATGCAGTCAGAATCTCTCTGGTGATTCCAGATTTACATGTATGTGTGCTGTTGTGAAAAATAAGATATTAGAGTTAAACCGAACTTTTCTAATTAACTAAAATAAGTTATCATTATAAGTATGTTTCTAGGCATATATAGCACATTACTTCATAAACTCATTCAGCAGTTGAGGCAGTTGCTTTCAGTGAGCAAAATGAGCTCACTTGAGTATTGTGTAAACCAATGTAGTCCATGTATTTTTACAGCAACATACTGTAAAATAACAGTACATTGCTGGCAACTGCAGCTGCCAGTATTTTACTGTTTTTTAACGGGACAATTTTTAACAGTGTAACTTTCATTTTACAAAGACCTATCTGAAAAAAAAAAAAAGATTTTAGATATTTTCTAAAAATTATAAACACCGCAGAAGGTTTAAAATATTATTTATAAAGTATTTGGATGCGATGATATTAATCAAATCGCGCAAACAGAGCATTTTTGGGTGAGTGAAAGCAGAATCTTGTCTACCTTTTTTTTCTGTCACCCAGTCCTGCACAGCACAGCTTTAAACGCATTGGGGGAAAGTCCAAACACAACATGTGTTTTATATCCTCAAACAAGTGTTTATGTTTTCATATGATGTGATTAAATTTATAAATGAAACTTTAAATGAAGAGCTTTAGTGAATAGCTGCTGAGCGCAACAAATATGGCTATATTTTATTAGGCTACTCGCTCTTGTGCTGAAACACTTAACACGACCTCTATCAAAACAAGGATGTTATAAAATACATGCCATACCGAGTTATAAAGGAGAATTTCTGAGGCTTTATATTATGGATGTGTGCGCTCACTGTGATGGGTCCCTCCGTTAGTGGCGAGAGCACTCGATGCACAATGCCAACAGTCGGTCGGCGAGTAAACAAATGTAATGAATGGAAATACACAGGTCTGTGCGTATAGACATTTCATGTACTACTGTACAGTATTGTGTCATTTGAAACATGTGAGATGTTTCTAAAGAAAGCTTGATATGTCTACTTTTGCATTAACCAATTCAAGTCGAAAACAAATGATCACCTTTCATGTAATCCGTATAAAAGTAAGGACTGGTACTGATTCTCCTGTCGCCTCATTACAGCGAACGTGATCCCGCCCGCAGTGAAGGCGCAGTTCATATGGAAATGAACTGAGGTGAGCCAGCCAGGTGATAATGTACACGCTCCCCGAGACATGGCATCAAACGACAAGCTTTATTATAGTTACTTATTTTTGTTTGAAAGATGGCATGCTACACGGGTAAAGAAGCACAGTACTAAACAGCGACAAAGAATTTACCTTCATGGAGGAAGAGCGCGGCTCTGATGACGAGCGCATGCATTTAGAAGAACGTCTAGACCCAGCAAAGGACAGAATTCCTGCCGATAAGTCTTTTATTCTAACCTTTATGATTTATATGAAATATGTCCTTACAGGCCACTTATAGTTTCATTGCTATACAAAGTGTATCTTACAACGCATAGCGTATAATGATAAACATAGGCCTATATAATGAAAAATGTAATGTTATATGAAATATATATATATATATATATATATATATATATATATATATATTATTTATATATATATATATATATATATATATATATATATATATATATATATATATATATATATATATATATATATAATTATTATATGTATATTATAAAAATAAATACTTGTTTACAATACAGGTGCTGTGCTGTTTAAAATTCCTATGTGGTAACTGAGTTTATTAGGTTTACTAGTATCAAGTTATTTAATGTGATAGTTAAATATATTTTAAATAAACTGCAAACAAAAAATATACATAAATAAACTATTTTTTTCTCAGATTCTTTCTTAAAACTCTTACATACCTGTCTGATGGCTCATTAAGCAGCTCATTATGCAGGTCTTTGTCTTCTCTGTAGTTACTCACTGCACAGTAATGATAGTTCACGCCTTCTCGCATAAACCATTTTCACACAAAAAGTGACTTAGAAATTTTAATTCATTGTATTGTTTTCAGTGAGCAAGTGAACAAGATGATTCTCACATCATTTTGAAGCAAAAACAGTAGACTACCACATCCATTTCTTAAAAGTCTTGTGCAAAAATGTTCTCTGTGTGTTTCACGACCTTGTTTCAGTGACTTCAAAATTTTAGTTTTTCACTAACCACGCATAAACATTTCTGTCTCAAAAACACAAACACACACAAACATGCTGCTTAGGTATTATTGCTGCCCAATTTGTGCTGTTTACAGTGTTATCACAATTTAGCCATTAATATGTTTTTTAAGATACTGAAAACAACACAAATGTCAGTGCATGTCAAAACTTCTCCAGAGCCCCAAAACATCCTCAGACCCCAGAGGGTTTATCAGGAAGTGACAATTTTGTTATCTTTGACTCGTTGGATGAAAACGCTGCTTTATTCGCACATCTTTTAAGCAATAATCCAGTTTTACACATAAATTTAATAGAATGATAGCTAATGCCTACATTTCTGTCACACAAAGAACAAGTTACATATGAGAATGGCTTGTCCTTTTTTAATAAATAATTACCTCTTATTCACTGACCTTCAACAGGGACATGTTCTGTTACTAGATTAATGGGATGATTATTCTTTCTAAAAACTATTGTTTAGTTCTGCTTACATTCTAAATGTCATATCAACCTCTATATGATCAATAAAAAAGGCAGACACACAAGTGCACTTTTAAATCTATTAAAACTGATCAATGTGTATAAAATGTGTAAAAATTTTATAAAACATATGAAATACTTTAAACGTAAAATGCATTAACTTGAGCTGTTTTCCCGCGCTAACTGTCTGATGCAGTGGTGTTGCTTTTTAAAATATATGGTCATATTTGCTATAACTTTGATTGAGCACATCAAGTTGAGCTGGAGAATGAAACGCTGATCTCTTTTTTAAGATGTTGCCATAGTCACTCATAATATATGCGCTCTATTAATAATGCCTTTTGATAGATGCTGTGTGCACGCTTAACTCTAAGTTGGTCTACTCAAAGTTGAATGACGAAACTCAGATCTGCTAATCTGAAACCAAAAACTAAAGAGTTTTTAATCTCTCTGTAAATTAACTCAGAGTTCAAGTTTAAACTCTGAGTTGGTTGAACCTCCTTACTGAAACAGGCCCCAGGTGTGTTTACTTAGGGTTAAATCTAAACTGTGCAGAGTTAGAGCTCTCCAGAAACTTTGTTTGACAAATGGGTTATGCTTTGGAATATTTCTTTTGCTGTTTTTTTCTCCTGTTGAACCTTGCTTCTAAAGGCTTGACGGATCTGGCTGCAGACTTGGTGCAGATGCAATCTCAGCAGGATGCAATGCTTTTGAATGGCCTCACCTAACCCCACCCCAAACCCACCCATCACATTGACGTCACTAGCTCCATTGGTAGCTGTGCTAGGTGTGGGCAGTGCCAAGAACTGAAAGCCCAATGGAGCGAGTGTTTACAAGTGTCGACTCCCATGAAGGAGCTCCTGATGTTTTGTGTTTACCTTATGATTAAATTTGTTGCACATTCGCCGGTTTCCACCTCTGAGTGAGCGAGTTTTAGCTACTGGTACATTAAGGTAGTGTTAAGAAGAAGAAAAAAACCTGCTAAGGAACATGATACAGAGAAACGTAACAATCTACTGCCAGCTAGCGTTTCGAAAGTGTTATTGCAGAGCAACACAAACAGCATGCAGAAGTATAAATGCACAGCTACACAAAAGGCATGAGGTGTGAGTCACAGTGATCGTTCAACACAGAAGTTGAAACCAGCCTTAAGACCATACCCTCATCTAATGGTATTTTTACACCTAGACATTTGTTTTAGAACCTGAGATATTTTCATTCTTTAGAACCTGAGATATTTAGCTTCTTAGCTTGGTTTACTTAGGCATATGTGGATCTCGCAAATGCCCTCACATCCAAAACAGTCAGTCATAGAACGCCTGAACGAGGTGACCTCAGCTCGGTTGAAACAAACTCTGGAGCAGTTTGATTGTGGTGAGAAATAGTTGTAGTGAGCTTAATCCCAAAAAATAAACCAAAGTCTGACCAACTTTAGGAGAGTTTGCTTGCAAGTTACTTAATTTAATTAAATTGTTCTGTGCTTTGCCATGTTAAAGGGAACATAACCAAGGACAAAAAGCAACACTCTAAAAGCTTCACTTACAAAGTAGTTTGAGAACAAGAGGGTGTTCGGCTTCTGAGTGCGATATCAATTTTGTATTAACTATAAACCTGGGAATAATCAGAGGAGGAACAGTGAACAAAAACACTAAGATCACAAAGAGAAACTCAGAAATAAATGCTGCACATGAGCGAGAACAGACAGAGCATGAAAAAGTGAAACAAACAAACTATTTCTAGTAACGATCACAACATGCACAACAACTGTCAAATCGCAAAATGCACTGAACATTTTTTTTTTCAACCTCTTTAATCAGATTTGAATCTTTGATAACACTTTAGATTCAAGGTCCAAAATAATGCATTAATTAAGCACTAATTAATGGTTAATCAGTTCACAATTAAGCATTACTTAAAATAAAAGCACTAGTAATTAATGGTTAACTAAACGTTTTAAAGGTCATGAATTATGCATTACTTAGGCTCAGTTAAACTTATAAATCATGAATAACTTGTTTACAATTATAATTTGTAACGTGGATGAGGAAAAAACATTTTTTACATGAAAAAGCACCTGCTCAACATGTAATGTTTTTGATTTAGCTCACAGATTGTGCCATGAAATTATTAAATATGCAGACAGTATCTTAGGGCAATAGGTTTAATTATTTGGTTGTTAAATAAAATGTATTTGACTGCATTTTCTTATATATATTGTATTATAAGTTCTATGTCTGTCATTAATCACACCAAAAAAGTGCCATAATTAATGTGGATGTAACTTTCACTTTAGAATATGGGGTCAAATTGCCTTAACTAGTACTGTATTAATGACATTTTAGCCTTAATTAGCTGCTAACTGTGTTTATTACACTTTTTTAGCCATATATAATTGCACACTAGCAGTAATTAAACATATTTACTAGCTTGGTAATCAGTTAACACAACGTATCAAAGAAATAATATATAGCTTATCAAATTGTAAATAATGGTAAAAATGGTGTTACTTTATGTTCAGTCAATCATGAATTATGTGTTTGCTCATGCTGTGGTGCTGAGTTGTAGCAGCAAGCATACAAGTTTGAAAAAATCTGAAAAAATTTGGCAGATCATGAGCAATTTCCAAATAGTTTCCCCAGGATCTCAATGAATGTAAATCTGATGTAAACGCTTCTGAAAGATTCACGTCACCACTGTTCATATAAAATGTGCATTAATAAGAGCAAAGCTGAAGATTCTTCAAACCGTTGAGAGGTTCTGAATAAAAAAGTCCATACTTTATTATTAAAGAGCTGCTCCACGGTGGCACAGAACCTCATAAAAAGCTGGTAAAAATGTGATCCAAAAATACATCCTCACATATCATCTATCCCTCGCATCAAAATTTCATGGCTGAATTTCGCAATTCTATACATATAATAAAGCAGAACACTTCTCATTGTTATTTGGCAGTGCTTTCCTCAAGCGTTTGACATTTATTATGGTATGATGAAGGGAAGGGGTGATGACAGAGAACAGATGCTTCGACACACCGGGCCGAGTCTCCTGAGGATAACAGCACTTCCAGGACATCCAGAGAGCGTCAGAGAAGAGAGCCTCCCGCTGCATCTCTACATACAATATAAAGAGATTTATATGCAGAGGCGTATGATCTGTGAAGTGTGGGCACACGCTTTAAATCTTATGAGCCACTCATGAATATTAATAAGGTGATGTAAGGTTTGCAAAGTAGGATCTGATGGCAAACATACATAGGCACAAGCTGAAGAAAATTAGGTTGAAAAGTCTTCATTTCTTGCGATTTACAGTGCTCAAAAAGTGCAATTAAAATATATATTTAAAACACATGTGAATAGGCTAATCATTATGGGGGAATCGCTTCATGTTGGGATCTGTTTTTTTTTTATTGTGTCATATTTGCCCAACTTTCTTAAACAGTGGGTTTGCCATGAAATGAAAATAATGTCATAATTTACTCACCCTTAAAATAAGATATTATGAAAAAAAATGTTGAAATCCTGTTACCATTGACTTCCATAGTTTTTGTTTTTTTTCCTAATATGGAAGTTAAAGGGGTGGTTCACAACAATTTCATATTTTAAACTTTAGTTGACATGTAGCTGTGTAAACATAAACATCATCTCTGAATGTAAGGTCCAATCCCAATTCTATTTTTGTACCAATACCCCTTCCCCTTGGCCCTTACAACCGAGGGTGAAGGGAAAGGGCTTCAAAATTTACCCCTAAGAATTGGTACAGGACTACACCACCTTCACACGTTACCATATGTCCTCGCAATCTCCTGCTTCATACAGACCATGGCGACTGCTTTAGTTATTTCAGTTGTGTTATTTTTTGGTATTTATCTTCAGGAAATCACTGAAGGCATGTATTATATTATCATAAAAATCTAATGTGACAATAAGATCGTAACTTTACTGTGTATTTACACAGTGACATATTCATCAATGTAAACACACCAAAAACAATATTACCATTATAGCAGACACTGTAAAAAGCCCATTGACAGCCACTAGACATTACTGACAGGGTAGTTGAGTGTCATAATGCTGCGGGACTGTTGTACAGGAATTATTAATAGGGATTTGTTGGAATATCAAGCCAATTCCATGCGTATTCAAGAGAAAAGGTCTGGAGAGGTTTTTCTTCAATGTCAAAAATCGTAACAATTTATTGGATACAAATGAATAATTCGATGACAGAGCTCTGGGTTACATTACCCCAATGCAATACAAGAATTACATTCAAGAGGTTCGCAACTAACATACATTTCCTGACTTCAGCATATATACAAAACTGATCTTAACAGGTGGAGTTTTGGTGTAACGTCACTTGTCAGTCATTGTTCAGTCCTCCATTGGCCGCACCTTCAACATACTTCCTCTTTTTCTACGAATTCTCTGCCCAACAACAAAGTATACATCTTTCTGTGCCCTGTGTTCAGTTTTAACACCTCTCTTCAGACAGGAAGTTTCTGCAGAGCTGAATTTAATTTTGGACCCGCATCTATCTACTTCTGCAAAAATGCTAATTAGTATGCACAGCACTCACCCACAACATTAAAAGTTCAGTTAATATATGACCCTTACATGACCAATACAAATAATTGTTTGATTAAAAGAAAAAGAGACAAAAATAATAAAAAATGGTTCCTATTATCCAATAATTTCCCCCTATCTGCTCCTCATTGGAGCAGACAAAAACCAAAACAGATAATCAAATCCTCACCAATTTTTTAACTGTCATTACTGCAGGCCTTTGCCTAAATCTTTGTTTTACCTCTTATTCAAAATAATCTCTAACATCATAGTGCTCTTTCATTGTTAGATGATGCCCAAAACCCCTTTTAACTCAATTTCTTTAAATTTTCTGGATTCAGTTTCTAATTTCCACACTCTTAGTGCAGTCTCTTCCCTCTTGAAGTCACTCCGATATCTTCTTTCAATAAAGATTATACTTGCTATATTCAGGCTAATTACTCCCAACACTTTTATTAACTTCCAATATCCCATAATTCAAATTTTCCATTCTTATACACTTTAGCAATAAAGGTAATTAATTTTTTTTTTCTTCCCCACCAAAATTAGAATAAGAATGAGAATAATAAAAAGTAAACAAAATTTAAAAACTCCAACACAAAAAAAAATAAAAAAATCTGATTAAAAGGAAATCCACACCCATAAAGATATGCTCTAATTAAAAATCCCACTATATAATTAAGATCAAAGATCAGCGCTTGTGAAAATATGACTGGAATTAGAAATTCCAAATTGTAAAGACATCATTCAATTCAGAAATTCACTAATACAACATTTTAATCCCCCTGAATAGTTCAGACTAAATTTCAACATTTTAAAGTCCTTTTTGAACAAAAATTACAATTAAGATTTAGGATGAAAAATCAACAGCTTCAAAGTATGATCAAATTAAACAATTATTAAAATGAAAAGTTCAGAACTAAATCATAACAAGGTTATTAAACTAACAATTCAAACTCGTCACCAAATTATTAAAACCAAAATTCAAACATATTTAAACTAGATTCTTTTTTTTTTTTTTCAATGTCTTTAAATGGGAAAATCAAAAGCACAACAATGTAATTAAAAAAAAAATCTTAAGAATCTCTTAAAATAAAAGGTTCAAAAGCAACAATGGCTTAAAATAAAAATCTTAAAATGTCTTTAAATGAAAGATTGTGTTCAAATAAAAGAATCTTCAAATGAAAGAATCTTACAATCATAATGATGTGTTTTAAAATGAAATAATCTTAAAAATGTCTCAAAATAAAAGATCCAAAAAGCATCTAAAAAAAAAATTATATATATATATATATATATATATATATATATATATATATATATATATATATATATATATATATATATATATATATATATTTATTTTATTTATTTATTTTTTTTTAAAGCATTGAATGTCTTAAAATAAAAGATTATGAAAAAACATACAAATGTCTTAAAATAACAAAGGATTTAAAAAGCATTAGAAATGTTTTAAAATAAAAGATAAAAAGTCATGGAAATTTCTTAAAATAAAAGATAATAAAAAATATAAAAAATGTCTTCACATAAAAGATAAAAAATGTGTCTAAAATAAAAGAATAAAAATATTTAAAAAAATAAAAAAACTAATGTGTAAAATAAAATAATATTAAAATAAATTTAAAATATTAAATTTTTCTAAAATTTCTCCAGTCTAATTTGTCCAATTCATTCATTCATTCATTTTTTTAAAGCTTAGTGCCTTTATTATTTGGGGTCCCCACCGTCAGTGAAATGAACCGCCAACTTATCCAACATATGTTTTACACAGCGGATGCCCTTTCAGCTGCAACCCATCTCTGGGAAACGTCCATACACACTTAATCACACACTTTCTGTCAGATTGTCATCTGCTAGTAAATCAGTCTTATTTTCTCTTTCTATTTTAGAATTTAATGTGTTTCGGTTCCCCTTTTTGTGTTGGCCTGTATCTAATATACAGTTGGCCTCATGCATTGGTGTTGCAGCGTGTTCAGCTCCCACACCAATACATGCTTACACACTTCAATTAGATATCAGATATCCCCTTTTTGTGTTTTATCCCCCTTTCAGCCTGGGCCTAGCTCCAGGCCGTTTTTACACCCCTATGTTGACTGTCAAGTTAATCCAGCCAGCCTCACACTTTCAGCAACCTGTTTAGAAAAAATTTGTAATAAGATTGTTAATTTGTCATTATATAATCTCTACATAAGTGATCTACTGCACATCCAAGCTGCACCAGGTCCCCAAAACTCCAGTCCTGTAAACAATTCAAAAGTCATTAATTTCATTGTTTTGTTCCATAACAAACTAATACCCCTCAACATGATTTTTATCCAATTCAGTTTGGTCTGTGCACAGATTTTTGCCATTTTTTTGTTAAATTTGAATTAATTTTCTCTACCTTTCCCTGTAATTATTAGTCTTACACCATCCCTAAATTCATGCTTCAGGCCCATTACTTGCTGCAATTTCAAATATTCATTATTTCAGTGTTTATCATTATCCAATCTAATTCTTACTCAACATCTATTTGTTTCTAAATCGTCTTTCATTAAACACTTCATCACTGTCTGTCTTTCCTCTTCCTTTTTCTGAGTGTCTGATCTCCAGACATAATTAGCAGTTTGCTGTGGTCTGGTTTGGAGGAGCCCACATTTCTGAGGCAGACTACTGATCTTTCACTGTGCCCCTCAATACTCGGATGCTCTAGGCCTTTCAAGCATCACTGCTCCACTCCACAACCATCTCACTCAACACCTGCCTACCTGTACAGGTTCCTAGTCTTCCGCGACAAAATTCCTGGCTTAGGTCGCTCCCGGTGGCCAACGAGAGTCTTACCCGTCTTTGGAATAATGTCTCATGGAGACCAGTTACTGCTCTTCTCCACTGCAACCTCCTCAGTTTTTCCTTCAGAACTTGGTATCTCTGATGTTAGGGAAACATGCACTCAAGAACCATGTGAGCCATTGAGACCACATTCTAGAGTCTAACCAATGAGACAGGTTTTATTAAGTTTAAAATCAATTTGACCCCCAATAATTGTTTTAAGTAAAGTTTGACATCTTCACTCCCATCCACTCAGCACTATGGTCTGCTTAGTCTGCAGGCAAAGCTGTAGGGCACTACGATGGTGGAGACTAAAAAACAAGACACAGTTGGGTTATTATTCATAAAACACAAATTATGACATGGCCTACCATGTGATATAATTGTTCAACATTACTGCTATATCTCAGGGTTCATATTAGGCCTTGACCCCTCATGTATGTTTAATATATATTTTTATATCTGAAATGCAATGTTTAATTATCAATTTATTTCTTGGTGTTTATCCTTTTAAATTTAGAAAAATTGAACTCACTTCATCTTGTTCATCCACTAAGTGTCCATGATTTTTCTTTGACCCTAGATGATGGCTTAGATAGTCTTATGCAGCTGACTTTCATAGATGAAAACAGCCAGTGTAAGCCTTTTTTTTAATCATTATTATTACTAATATTATTATTCTATTTTGTTTTTTCACCTAAACTCAGTCTTGTCCTCTCACATCAAATCTCAGTTCCTCAAAGTGTTACTTCCCCAAAGTGTTACAAGTGCAACTATTTTTCTAGTTTCTATCTCATCTGTTTAATGTATGTCTTTCTCTCTCTCTATGTATATAATATTTTTCAGACATATTTCAGTATATTTTAAACATATCTTCTTCTTCTTTCTATCTAACCATAACTTGGATTTCTTTAATTCTAAGCTTTTAAGTTTTTCTTTTCCATATTTTTTATCTTCCTTACATATTTGCTCATTAACTCTTCAGCTGATCAATATTAAACTGTCACATTTTCTTCTAATTTTTCTCTTCATAGACCAGAGACTTATGCCAATTTTATCTCTTTGCTGTTTAACAGCTCATCTCGAAGTCATGTTCCTCATTTTTCCTCTAATGTATTTATTCTAATGTTTCTTTAATAGCTGGTCTTTACTGTATGTTGTATTTTAATTTCTCTTTATTTTTCCTATTAGTATTATTAATTTATTTGTTCTTATTGTTCTAGTCAACAACTACTGGTCTATTGTTTTAGTCATCCTCCTCTATTTAGTAAATTCATTTCTTTATTAATATATTCATTCGTATAGCTTCAAATTCCATTTCAACCAATATGACTATATTAAACATATTTCTCATTGGTACTTTATTTCACTTGTCTTTTTTTTTTACCACATTGAAATAGATCTGTTTATTTAGTAACTGATACTATATCCCTAATTATTATATCACAGTCATTATTCATTATTTGATCAAAATAATTTTATATACTCTTTTAATATAATTTACTCCTTCTGCCCCTACTTCAACTGCTTCTTCCTCAAGAAAAGGAGTGGCTTCTTTTTTCTGACTTCCTTTTTGTTGTCAGTCTGTCTAAGATTGTCTGCCTGAGTACTTCCTCTTTTTTCTCCCCTCATCTGTCTTTCTGCAGCCGTTCCAACAAATGTCAAAATCATGCCACATTACAAATTCCAACAAATTTTTCCATTTCTTACTGCCACAACATCCTTGTGGCCCACTTTTGCTATATTATTTACTTTGTAAAACTCAAATTCTCTGTATCTCAAGATTGTAGCCAATTTTACTGTTCAATCATTGCTCCACTCATTTTCACATTTAAGCTTCTCATATATTGTTTTTTTTTTTTTCATTTCTTTTTCAAATAATTTTTCTTAGTTCCAATCATTTACCACTTGTCCCATTAGGTTTTTAATTTTGTTTGGGACATTTTCCATATTGCTCACATTCTTAATCTAATTAATTATGCAGTTTTCACACCTCCACTTTCTTAAATTTACAGTGTTTTTTGAACTTCTGTATGTTGCATTTACTGCTCATACACAATCAAAAAAATATTTATCCTCCTCCAACAATCAAATTTTCACCTGCAAACTTTTTGCACTTTCCCAATTACTGAACTTTCACAATTCTAAATGACATTTAATTGAATATCATATACGCTTATATACAGCCAGCTAAATATCTGTACACTATGCTTAGTACACTATGATTATTTAGTCACTAACGCAACAGACAAACATTTACATAAAATAAAATGCGCGCTTTTCACAATTCTCAACTTCTAATCACTTATATTTACACTCGCCTTCAACAGAGTCGACTTTTCTATGTATGTTTAATCAACCACACCTTAACAGAGTCGACTTTTCTCTGTATTTTCTACAGAGTCACAACCTCAGTGAAGCAAATTTTGCACACACAGTCACAACCTCGGCGACTAAACTGTCCCTAATATTATTTACAATCTCACCCTATAGCTGTCTTTTACGCTTGGACGGACCCTACGTAGGGGCTTGCACCCAGACTGTTTGGGATCAGCCGTCGCCTTCCCTGGATTCCCACCCTATCGTCCAACTTCGGCATTCTTCAATGCCGTTGCCCAGATATAATCACAGTATCCGCAGAGACAGCAGTCACCTGAACAGAACACCCTAGGATGGTATTCTATTCAATTCAGTGTAGGAGCACAGCCCTTATCTGATCTTTCCTTCCACCAAACAAGCAAAAACAGTCAAAGTGTATCAACTTATGTTCTGATCTACTTAGTGAATGCCATATGACGAAACCGTAATAATACCCGAAGCAGCACAGTCACAGCCCTATCTGGTCTTCTGTGCAATTCAGTCTCAGCCTATCCTGGCCTTCCTGTATCTACACTATACTACTCTATCCTAAACTATTAGTCTTCTCTAAACTATTCTACACTATTCTAAACTACCCTATCATTTTCTTCATATTATTCTGACAGACTGGTTAACATTTAAAGCATATATACATTTAAACACATCGAATTATTAAAATGCTTATATATTTTAACTACATTAATCCTACATATCACATGACATCATTTAATTTAGATTAGGCCAATTGCAGAAATTTGATGTAACAGGTTTTCTGCTTACCTTATTTTTTCGGCGCCGATGATGTCAATGCAATACGACAGATCAATAACTTCCTCTCCCCCTTTTCCACGTCGGAGGTCACCAAATTGTTGGAATATCAAGCCAATTCCATGCGTGTTCAAGAGAAAAGGTCTGGAGAGGTTTTTCTTCAATGTCAAAAATCGTAACAATTTATTGGATACAAATGAATTCGATGACAGAGCTCTGGGTTACATTACCCCAATGCAATACAAGAATTACATTCAAGAGGTTCGCAACTAACATACATTTCCTGACTTCAGCATATATACACAACTGATCTTAACAGGTGGAGTTTTGGTGTAACGTCACTTGTCAGTCATTGTTCAGTCCTCCATTGGCCGCACCTTCAACATACTTCCTCTTTTTCTACGAATTCTCTGCCCAACAACAAAGTATACATCTTTCTGTGCTCTGTGTTCAGTTTTAACACCTCTCTTCAGACAGGAAGTTTCTGCAGAGCTGAATTTAATTTTGGACCCGCATCTATCTACTTCTGCAAAAAGCTAATTAGTATGCACAGCACTCACCCACAACATTAAAGTTCAGTTAATATATGACCCTTACATGACCAATACAAATAATTGTTTGATTAAAAGAAAAAGAGACAAAAATAATAAAAAATGGTTCCTATTATCCAATAGATTATAGATCGCGATCGTTTTTTTTTTTTTTTTTAAAGCACGACGGTAAAACATGAACACGGTTGTGAATATATTAAAACGTGTTCATTTGTCATAAATATTTGTAATAATGACATAAAATACAAATCTGTGGGTGTATTTACTTCCGGGTTTAGCAATACTGCCGTTGTGGTAGGTGTATTCTGGGAAATCTTGTTACCCCTTGATTTCAAGTGTGGTCCTGAAAAATTTTTGTTCAAAGGGTTATTTACCCCCTCCTCTTAGCCCTACGTCTTCAAGCTAAAGAGAATTGGGACACCCCTACCCCTTGGCGTGCATGCGCAAAACGAGGGGTAGGGGTAAGGACTAAGGGGTAGAATTGGCATTGGGCTTAATATGCTTAACGCAAGTTCAACACAAAGGAGACATTGGCTTTTACAGAGTAAACTTACAAAAGCCTACAGCAAACAAATTTGGGGAATACAAAAAAAAACATCCTGGTTATTGATGTCAAAAACCGTTCAGGTTCTGCACATTCAACAAGCGCACACACCCTGCACAGCAACGAGGCGTGGCCAGTGGCACTGTAATGTTATAGCAGAGAAAGCTAAAATGCCGTCCAAATGCTGCTATTTTCACAGAGCTTCTTCTGTTTCTTTATTTGGGCTTCTAAATAACACGATACTAAAGGCTGATTTATACTTCTGTGTCAAACGCTGGCGTATGCTATGGCGTTGACGCATAGCCCTTCGCCTTGGCTGTCGGCGTCGCTGATGTGCACCTCTCAAAAAATGTAACTACACGTCGCAACAACACGTAGCGCAAGCTCTGTGATTGGGCGGCTTGGTAGCGCTGACGAGTCTGGGCGGGACCGAGAGCCGTGCAAACGGTGCTTGCCCAATGGAGCGATTGTTTACAAGTGTGGAGTCCCGTGAAGGAGCCCCGGATGGAAAGTTTTGTTTTGTGTTTACCTCATAGTTAAAGTTCTTGCAAGTCCGCCGGTTCCTGCCTCAAAATGAGCGAGTTTGAGCCAATTGTACATTCAGGAAGTATTCAGGGAAAGCAAAACAGCAGTGAAGAAACTCGACACAGAGGAACATTTACACCTCACTGCCAACTAGCCTTTCGGAAGTGTTAATGCAGACCAACAGAGACAGCGTGCAGAAGTATAAATGCACAGCTACGTGCGTTGCATGTGCCGTGGGTTACGCCAGTCACTTGATGCAGAAGTATAAACCAGGCTTTAGAGAGAAGTGCTTACAATTTAACTTTAATTATGTTCCAGAGAATTATAAAAATATATTATTAGCTACAGATGTCACTACTTCAATGTGTTCCTTGTGCCGCCATTCATACCGCGGCGATGGCATTAATTGGTACGCCAGCAGCTTTTGACCGCTGGGTGGCACTTTAACCACAGATATTCTGCTTTGCCTTTTCACAATACTAAACAGACTGTTCTGTATGCGTACCTTATGTGATGTGATGTGTTTAATTAAAATATAATTTTGACTTAGTTTTCTTAGTAATAAACATGCTCGTACACTATACTGCATGTTTTAGAAAAGATACATGGTAAGAAGTATAGTCATATGCCTCAAAAAGCAAATATAAGAATTAAGTTCTTTAGCCTTTAGTGCTCTATTAAGTGAAGTTTATTCATAAACTAATTTCGAGAGGATCACGTGCTTATGATTTATCACGTCCAGTCTCGCATTTGCTAATCACTAATCTTCCAATCATATGAGCCCTAAGGCACCATAAATAGTCTAAGTTTTCAGTTCACTTTATCTTCGTTTGGAAGAAACAGCTTCACCGTAGCTAGCTCCGTTGAAAAAACAACTCTAAACCAGCATGGACAACCAAAGCAGCTACAAGCTACAATCATCAGGATCTCTGTTTGGAAGAATGCTCTGCTCTGCTCATCAACTACAAAGCTACAAAAGCTACAAGCGCTACAAAAGCTTCAATCTACACGCTTCAATCCACAAGCTTCAAGCTACTATCTACAATATACAATCTAAAAGCTTCAATCTACAAGCTACAATACACAAGCTACAGCAACAACAACAACTATTACTACCATTTCAAACAACTCCAACAATTTCATCAACAGCTTAAACAACAACACCAAAACCTTCCTCTTCAAAGAGCCTCCACAACGCATATGCTGTGTCTTCAACCTTATTTTCCAGCAAGATAACAGCCAAAACTCCAAAGCTATTGCAAAAACTGAACCTTTACCTTCTCCTAGCAGTACACATGCGATCCATCGTTTAACAGATTGTTTGCTGGAATGTGTTCAGCAGAACAGCAGCTCCAGCCATAAACAATGTTGAATTTGATTAACAAAATGGCCGCCAGGCTTTTTGCACCTTTTGCATTGCCTGACTGAAACTCCGTTAAGCCAATAGCTGTAAAGAGAAGCATCACCATCCAATGAGCTAAAAGACTGGAGATGGTCCCGCCCTCTCTCTTGACTCTGTTGCAAAGACCTTATGAATGAATAGGCCAGACACGCTTGTGAATTTAGTTAAGAAGAGGGAAAAAAAAAAAAAAAAAAAAAATTTCCAATAGACATTTAACTTTTGAAAAGATTATTACCCAACCAGTAAATTATAGCAAGCTATTGGAAAACATTATGCCATCAAGCACAAAAGTCTGTGTAATACGCCATACAAAATGTCATATAGGATTATGTAGCAAGTCAGTCGGGTGTGAAAACGGCAAGACAACAAACTTCTCACTTGACTGTTATAAATAAAAATTTGAACTTCACTATCACTTCACATGCTCACTCTTCAAGAGATACCAGTTTTCCAGGACCACCAGACAAGCCACACCCCATATGCTCAGCTCTCTATCCCTCTGCCATCCCGTGGGGAGACGAACACCCACCTCTACCATCCTTGCACATTGTAGCAATAAAGCTATCAGACCATGCATTAACAAAGCGCTTCCATTTACATGCCCTTATTCAGATGCCTCGCATGGATATCATTTAAAACAATTTTCATGTCTGCCATACTTGTATTATTTTGCAAAGATTTAATTTCTGATTCTCTTTGTTTTTCTATTTTAGAGATCATGACTGCTGGCTCCAGAAGCTGACCCTCATCCAACCTACTACACTCCACATCCTCTTCACAAAGGATACATTCCATTTTTCACTTTATCTAATTTGTCCTAACCTTCAGTCTGCGACCTCCGAACCCAAAACAGTCGATTATCTTATTAAAAAAGAAATCGACAACAAATTCATGATCGGACCTTTTAAGGCTCCTCCATTCAATATTTCACGCATTAGCCCCATTGGTGTCGCAACTCGAAAATTTTCTGGCAAAAAACGCCTCATAGTCGACCTTTCGTCCCCACATAATTCCTCTTTCCCTAGCATTAACAGCACGATACCACTAGAAGAATATACGCTCAACTATCACGACATCGATCAAGCAATCTCTCTTATAAAGATAGCCGGCCACAACGCCTGGCTAGCCAAAGTAGACATCTCTTCTGCCTTTAAAATCATGGCAATCCACCCAGACTTCTGGCACCTTTTAGGCATTTATTGGCGCAATCAATTCTATTTTGCAGTCCGACTAACCTTCGGATGCAAAAGCAGCCCAAAAATATTTGACATGATGTCAGAAGCATTATGCTGGATTCTATCCAATAATTATGGAATTCCATACCTCATCCACCTTCTAGATGATTTTCTCATTATTTCTCCCCCGTCATCTCCTCCAGCCAAACACTTAGCGATCACCCAACAAGTTTTTGCTGATCTCGGAATTCCTCTAGCAGAGGAAAAAACTCCAGGTCCCAGTACTTCAATCGAATTTCTGGGCATTAATCTAGACTCGCACAAATTTCAAGCATCCCTCCCCAAAGAGAAGATCGATCGGATCATTTCTCTATCCCAAATCTTCCTCGAAAAACAGATGTGCACAAAACGAGAACTATCAATTCTCGGCCATCTAAATTTCGCTATGCGCATCATTCCACAGGGCCGCCCCTTTATTTCACACCTCCTTCAACTATCCACCACAGTTCAAGGTTTAGAAGAAATAATTATTCTCTCTAAACCAAGTCGCGATGAACTCTGCTTATGGATCTCTTTCCTTAAGCAATGGAACGGCTGTTCCTTTTTCTATAGCGACTTAACAACATCCCCCATCGACATTAACCTATACACAGACGCTGCCCCCTCAATTGGTTTCGGCGGCTACTACAAAGGACACTGGTTTGCCTCAACATGGCCACCCCAATTCAATTCCATCCCAAAAGACCAATGTTCTCCAGCCCTATTCGAACTCTACCCCATTGTCGCAGCAGCCATCTTGTGGGGGGACGAATGGTCTACTTTTAGCATTCTCATTCACTGCGATAATGAAGCCACAGTGCATTGCATCAACAAAAGGCGCTCTCACTCCCAAGCACTTATGCCATTTTTAAGACGCCTTATCTGGATATCTGCTAAAAAAAAAAAAAAAAAAAATTTTATCATGATTGCTGAACATGTACCTGGTTGCAAAAACCAAATTGCTGACTCTCTCTCTCGCTTCTCTCTACAGAAATTCTGGCAACTGGCCCCGGAAGCAGACCCTCACCCAACGCCTGTACCTCCGTATTCAGAAACGATATTGCCATAAACCACCCACTTCATAATCTTCACCAAACTTCTCTATCTCTCATCCTGCAAGCAATAGCTCCTAGAACCCTCAATGCATACCTCACAGCATGGAATTCGTTCAAACAATTCCATATTCTACACCAACTTCCTTTCCCTGATTTTTCTCTCCTCTCTATCACTTCCTATATATCCCACCTTCACACCGCAAATCACCTACAAGCCAGTTCAATAAAGAGCCACCTTTGCGGGATCCAGTTCTTTCACAAATTAATCCATGGGTGTCCTTCCGACGCCATCACAAATTCGCAAACCTCCCTTCTTATCAAGGGTATTCAGAAAAACCACCCCACCAGCCCTGATGCCAGACAACCCATCACACTAAAAATCCTTACCTCATGCATCTACACCCTTCGCAAAGGGTATATTTCCTCCCATACAGCCCGCACCTTAGATGCTATGTTTAATCTAGCATTTTTTGGGTTTCTTAGATGTTCCGAATTAACAGTTACATCTAAATTTAACCCTCTACTCCACCCCACCATCTCAGATCTAGCTTTGCAAGATAAGGAAACCATCTCTTTCCTTATCAAACAAAGCAAAACAGATCAAACCCAGAAAGGACACTCTATCCTCATTTTCGACATACCTTCTCCTACTCGCCCATTCCAAACCCTCCTAGCCTATCTTAATCTAAGAAAATCTCAAGAAGCTAACCCTACGGCCCCGCTTTTTACTGACGACGTTAACCGTCCAGTATCTCGATTCTGGTTCCAAAAACACCTTAAAGAAATTCTTCGCCTATCAGGTTTTTCCCCAGAGCCTTTTTCCAGCCACTCATTCAGGATTGGCGCAGCCACTACAGCAGCCTCTAACGGGCTCTCACACAATCAGATCCAGACCCTTGGTCGCTGGTCTTCTGAAGCTTTTAAATCTTACATACGCCTCAGTAAATACCACCTCAAAGAAGCACAACAGGCTCTAACCAACCCCCAAGCAACTCCCCACAAGGCTCCAACTCACAAAGGTACCTAATAGAGAATCAACTCTCGCTAGAGTCATCCTAACCAAACTCAGCAGAAGCCTAATCGTCCAACAATGGCACCCCTACAGGTTTTTGCCAAGGACGCCCCCAATGGCCATTACAGTTAGCATTCCAGCAACCTCAATTTGTTATACAAACTCGGACTTCCACGAGGTCGCTCCGAGCTCCAACTCTCGCAAGAGTTATACAAATCCTCTCTCCCACTCACAGATATCTATGTTTTCCTATCTACACCCTACCCTCAAGCTCTAACCTCCGCAGAGGTCGCTCCAAACTCAAACTCTCACATGAGTTACTCCCTCCCACTTTCTGCTCCTCCCATCTACACGCTACCTCCAAGCCATGACCTCCGCAGAGGTTGCCCCTATCTACACTACCCTCAAGCTCAAACCTCCGCAGAGGTCGCTCCTATCTACACCCTACCCTCAAGCTCTAACCTCCGCAGAGGCCGCTCTAAACTCAAACTCTCACAAGAGTTACTCTCTCCTACTCATTGCTCCTCCCAGCTACACTCTACCCTCAAGCTCTAACCTCCGCAGAGGCCGCTCTAAACTCAAACTCTCACAAGAGTTACTCCCTCCCACTCATTGCTCCTCCCAGCTACACTCTACCCTCAAGCTCAAACCTCCGCAGAGGTCACTCCTATCTACACCCTACCCTCAAGCTCAAACCTCCGCAGAGGTCACTCCTATCTACACCCTACCTTCAAGCTCAAACCTCCGCAGAGGTCGCTCCTATCTACACCCTACCCTCAAGCTCAAACCTCCGCAGAGGTCACTCCTATCTACACCCTACCCTCAAGCTCAAACCTCCGCAGAGGTCACTCCTATCTACACCCTACCCTCAAGCTCAAACCTCCGCAGAGGTCACTCCTATCTACACCCTACCTTCAAGCTCAAACCTCCGCAGAGGTCGCTCCTATCTACACCCTACCCTCAAGCTCAAACCTCCGCAGAGGTCACTCCTATCTACACCCTACCTTCAAGCTCAAACCTCCGCAGAGGTCGCTCCTATCTTCACCCTACCCTCAAGCTCTAACCTCCGCAGAGGTCACTCCTATCTACACCCTACCCTCAAGCTCTAACCTCCGCAGAGGCCGCTCTAAACTCAAACTCTCACAAAAGCTCCATCTTTCGTAAGAGCTACTCTCCTCCACTCTCTGCTCCATACCTTCACTCTACTCTGGCCCCCGCAGGGGTCACTTAGAGCTCCAACTCCCACAAGATTCACTCAAAGTTCTCTTTTCACTGCTTCAAACCACCTATTCTCCCCTTCTTCTTAACCCCGAAAACCATGAACCCCGCAGGGGTTCCTTCAAACTCTAACTCCAGCAAGAGTTATTAGAATCCTCTTTTCACCCTTATTAATCCTATCTAATTAATGCCCATGCATTTAACCTCTTTCCTTCTATTATATCCAGCAGCCGGATATAGCTCTAAATTTCCTGCCTTTTGGGGGGTTTTTTCTTCGAATACGCGGCTGCTGTCCCGAGCGATTAATTTCTGCATTTTGGGGAGTTCTGAGATCCACCGAGCTCAGGCTCCCTTCTTGCTCTGCCAACGGGAGGAAGCCCCGGGCTCGAGGAGCCCTTGAGCTCGGGGCTCTCTCCCGGGACAGCATGCCAAATAAGCTTTGTAAATCATCAGCTAAGTGTGAACTCTTGAAGTGAAGTTTATTCATAAACTAATTTCGAGAGGATCACGTGCTTATGATTTATCACGTCCAGTCTCGCATTTGCTAATCACTAATCTTCCAATCATATGAGCCCTAAGGCACCATAAATAGTCTAAGTTTTCAGTTCACTTTATCTTCGTTTGGAAGAAACCCCCCTCCTCCCCTATTCTCCTCCTTTACCTGTAATTGGGCGGCACGGCGGTCCAGTGGTTAGCACTGTGAACCACACAGCAAGAATACTGCCGGTCCTAGTTCGATAGGACCGGTGAGTGTTTCTGTGGGGAGTTTGTATGTCCTTCCCGTGTCCGCGTGGGTTTTCCCCGGGCTCTCCGGTTTCCTCCCACCATCCAAAGACATTCAACATACTTAACAATCAAGCTGGTCTAATTCCTTACGTTCCCTTAGCTACAGCGGCAGGGGAGTTCTGAGATCCACCGAGCTCGGGCTCCCTTCTTGCTCTGCCAACGGGAGGAAGCCCCGGGCTCGAGGAGCCCTTGAGCTCAGGGCTCTCTCCCGGGACAGCATGCCAAATAAGCTTTGTAAATCATCAGCTAAGTGTGAACTCTTGAAATTGCATTGGGGTGAAAATGTTGTTTTGATTTCTTTGATTACCTTAAATTCTAAATGTGAACATATGAAAAACAGCAAAATAATATTAACATTATCGTGCCAGTGGAGCACATCACTTGATTGTGATCTTGTGATCACCTGAACTTACTTTATTAGTAGGCTATTTATTATTTGTTACTGGCTTTTATTATTTGTTACTGGCTAAGTAACAAATGCCATATCATGTAAAACACTCTCATGTTAGAATAAATTAATTAAATAAATAGGCATATCCGCAAAGTGAGCCGCATATTATTTATCCTCTATTTATTTTCTCTGTTCATTTTCTTTCACACGCATGTAGAGAAAAAAAATCTGCTTGTTTAAAAAAGCATTATGTCCATTAATGTATAATAATAATAATAATAATAATAATATTAATAAAAATTAGCTAATAGTAATTACCTATATCCATAACGCTGGGATGTGGTGCTTTGATTAGGTTAAAATCAAAATTGTACTGTTGCACGGCAAAGGCTAGGCTATAGTATGGAAAAATATAATGCAAACATAGTTTGTTGATATGCCGTTTGAAAAAAGTTAGTTTATAATAGTTTAGTTTTTACCTATAGTATTGCATAGACGTTAGTTTTTATCGGACTAAAATTAACGCATGGATTCTGAGTTATTATTTAAAACATAAACTTGCGTTTTAATGACAATGTGAGTGTCACAAAATGCTTTTTAAATAAATGTTTTTGTATTATTATTATTTAATGTGAACAACACTAAATAAAAATTTAAATGTATTAACTTCACCACTTATTGGAAAAACTATCAATTACAGTGCTTCCCGCACTTGCAGTGGTAGCCGGATTGAAGCACACCATATACCCTCATCACTTAGTTAACTATATGCGATAAACAAAATATAATTCCATTTTTAATAATAATTATTGTATTTATTATGACACTTTTCTTTTTAATAGGTTAAATTAAAGCCTGAAATAAAAAAAGAAATGCTATTCAGAAGCAATGTGCTCACTCTGACAGGTCAAATCAGATTCTTTCTCTCTTTCAAGTTCAAAGCAAATTTGAATGCCAAAGGATTTTAGATATGCATATAGTCTATGTAATATATTAACATCAACAAACTAATAAAATAAGAAGAAAATGAGAAATAAATGACAGAAAAGTTGATAAAAACTGACATTATCTCTAAAAGTTATCAGAATCGCAAGATTAAAACATGCGCTGTCAGCTGAATACAGGCCTAAAATATATCTGGAAAGCAACTACAGCGCGCTAATATTTGTTCTTTTTTTCAAATAACGAACAATTTCAACCGCGGGGAGATAACGACAGCTTGATTTGCAGTATTTTCTAACATGTTAGAAGCGGGCAGCGGACACCAACTGGCCGTAGAGACGGGCCAGAGCTGCACTTACTAAATGCACTAAATACTCCGAGATCTGGGAGAAATTATACACGATAATCCATCACATACAAAACTTTGAATCCCTGTCGAACAGAAACTGCCCATCTTACTGGGGGAGTGAGCAGCTGTGTGTTCAACCAACAATACCCGCTCCACTGTCTCCCAACAAACAAATACTTGAACTCTTTATTTGTGGACTTAATTTTAATAATACTATCATTACCTTTATCCTGTTTAATATGTTGTCATAAATCTATTTTTATTTTTATTATTCTATTTTTATTAATCATTTATTTCTAATTTATTTTCTTTATTATATGTTATATTCATTTTTGTTTGCACTACTGCCCTTTTTGCACTGTCTTGTTTGTACGCAGCGATTGCACTGCTTTGGCAATACGAACGTACAGTTATTTGTCATGCCAATAAAGCACCTAAAATATAAAAAATGTGAAAAATGTATAGCCTAGGCAACAAATAACAAATCGGAGTCTAATAATATAATGCCCTTTTAATTTTCAATCAATATGTGTGGGTTTTGACAATATGTGTTTAATTAAGCTATAAAGATTAGCCCATCAGATGAAATGCATAGTGAAATATGAAATAAATATCTCTTTTGCTGAATATTGAATAAATCTATATCTTTAATATTTTAAAAATCAACTCGCTTTGGCCCAAAGAAAGAGGCGCACGGCACTAGCGGACCTGGGGCCTCATGTACGAAGACTTGCGTGGAAATCTTACTAAAACATTGCGTACGCACAAAGCTGTAAATGTGCGTACGCAGAAAAAAATTCAGATGTATGAAACACTGCGTACGCCGAGTGTCACGCATATTCTTTTGTACATCCGAATGAACGTGAAACTAAGCGCAACATGCACGAGCACAAAACCCCTCCCTGCCTCCTCCCCCGTATGAATATGCTAATGACTATGCTAATGGAAAAACCCAACGAAAAAGCAATGGCAAAAGCAAGCAAAAAGAGAAACTTTGAACAGAATGTGAATTGGAGGTGCTGCTTTCGGAGGTAGATCGGAGAAAAGCGGTGTTATTTGCAAGTTTGTTTTTCGGAATTAACAACAAAAGAAAAAAAAATAGAGTGGGAGAGTTTAGCTGATGCGGTTGACACAGTTGGGTCTGAACATCGCACTGAGTGCATTTAAAAAAAAATAGTCTGGTTTATATCTGTAAACTGTTGCAACACTCTGAACAGTCTCAGTGGTGCGCTCGTAAGACGCATGTGATCATGTTTTGACACGTTCGAGCATGAACTCGGCTCGAATCCAGCGTCTGATGAACTCTATCTTCTTTTTTCCCCCCCGCTACATATCATATTTTGCCTACTATTTATCACGAGAAAGACTAGTAGGAATCATTAATAAGTTTGTGCATCATATTTTATTTGCACATTTATTGAATGGAAATGTTTCTGATTCACGCTTGCAAATTCATCTTCAGATAGTGTCTTTATAGCAATGTGCGTGCAGTAGATCGCTCAGATTACATTGGGAAAACAGGCGACCGCTGCAAATTGTGCTTTAATGTTTAGCTGGTCAACTGTATGGTATGGAAATCTTACATACCTACTAGATGAACCCGTCTCATACAGCTGCCATTGCAAGGCTCAGACACTTTGTAGAGAAGAATTTAACACAACTGCCTCTAGGAGTCGCCAATGGAAATAAAACAGACACGCACAAAAAATGTGCGTACGCCTGCCAAAAAGCTGCCGTGAACCTGCGCACATTCCCACGTTCAGTTCATTGTTAGTAAATCCAAACGTGAGCGATTCTGAGCGTGAAACCTTGCGTACGCAATGTTTTTGTGCGTACGCAGCGTTGATACATGAGGCCCCTGGTGTGCTTTCCCAAACAAAGACGTAAAGTAATTTGCGGCTGAACTATGCATAGTTTGAGGAAAAAAAGAAAATGAGTGTTTTCCAAAACCCCTAGTTTCTCTGTTCTAGATCCATCATTTGAATCACATATAAGTTATAATGCGGTGGTTTCCTGTCCCCAGATGATGGGCATGGGCACTGTGTTGCATGTCTGGGGGTCCAGCATGTTAATGTGCTGCTCGTGGGCATTTTATGTCGTCATTGCGATGCCATGACTGTTGCGCAGTTAAGATCGCGGCAAGCCTTTGCAAAAGGGCGAACCACCCCAGCTGTCCCCTGCACTGCAGCCGGCACTCGGGCAGATCTGAGGGTTCCAGTGGGAGATAATCTGATAAGCTCCTCGCCTACGAGAGCTGCCCCGCACACGCCCCCGGCGAAGAGAGCGCGTAGAGCACCTCGAAAACAAGCAGCCCCCCCTGCCCAAAGCGCCGCTAATTCCGGTAAATGGACTGCGAAGCGTCCCTGGGACAGGTCATTTGGAGAAGAGGGAACTTGATCTTTCCCTGCTGGAGGGCAGGGCCCCATTTCCAATGGCACTTTTTTACTGCCGTGAAAACATCAATGAAAGAACACTTTTCCACTTCCCCGGATGTGACAGCCCAAAATCTGCCAGTCAGGGATGCTGTGCTACTAGCTCGCAGGTCCGGTGGGTTTCACCAGTTGCTCATGAGCGCTGGGAGGACGGTCTCGAGCATCCCTTCCCGAGTTTGGGTGCAGAGTGAGAGCAAATCTCTCGCCTCCAGCTCTTCCGCGGGACCCTCACATTTCCCGGATCAGCACACCCACTCCGCGCTGCCCCACTGCTGGTACACCAGCGATTGTAGTGATGAGTCCATTAGCGAGAGCTCTGCCTGCCTGGTTAGCGTGGCCAGCCCTTCGCGGTGGCTCATACGCACACTCAGACTAGGCTTTGCGATTCAGTTTGCGAAACGGCCCCCCAAGTTCACGGGTGTGTATTCACCAGGGTCAGCACTCTGTCCGCCCCTGTCTTGCGAGAGAGGATTGCTGTCCTCCTGGCGAAGAATGCAATCGAGCTGTTCCCTCTAGCCGAGATGGAGAGCAGGTTTTACAGCCCGCACTTCATCTTGCACAAAAAGAGCGGTGGGTCACGGCCAATCCTAGATCTGCGTGTTTTGAAACGCTGTCTGCACAAGCTGCCGCTCCGAATGCTCACGCAGAAGCGAATCCTCCGGTGCGTTCGTCCTCTGGATTGGTTTGCAGCAATAGACCTAAAGGACGCATATTCCCTCATCTCCATTCTTCCTCGCCAACGTCAGTTTCTGCGGTTTGTGTTTGAAGGTCGAGCTTGGCAATACAAAGTCCTCCCCTTCGGGCTCTCTCTGTCTCGCGGGTCCTCACCAAGCTCGCGGAGGGTGCCTTATCGCCCCTTCGGCTCGCGGGCATCCGCATACTCAATTATCTCGACGACTGGCTGATTTTAGCCCACTCTCGGAAGCAAATGATTATGCAAAGATACCAGGTGCTCCGGCACCTCCACCTATTGGGGTTTCAGGTCAACTGAGAAAAGAGCAAACTCGCCCCGTCTCTTTTCTCGGGCTGGAGCTGGACTCGGTCACCATGACAGCGCGCCTCTCCGAAAGAGCGCGCTTAGTTGATGCTGAACTGTCTGAGAGAGCTCGACAGCAAAATAGTGGTCCCACTGAAATTATTTCAGAGGCTCCTGGGGCATATGGCATCCACAGCCGATGTCATACCGATCGGATTACTCCATATGAGACCACTCCAGCACTGGATTCACGATCGAGTCCCCAGACGCGCATGGCACGCGCACACTGAGTTACTGTTACTGCACTGTGTCGCCTACGTATTGCGGTGGTTAATGACGACACTCAGGCTAGAGCCCCCTCCACGAGGCGCGCCTATGCCCTGAAGTGGAGTCTATTCACTGAATGGTGCGTCTCTCGCAGAGAAGACCCCCGAAATTGCCAGATCAGCGTTGTGGTTTCTTTACTTCAGGAGAAGCTGGAGAGAAGGCTGTCACCCTCCACACTCAGGGTTTACATGGCTGCCATCTCTGCTCATCATGACGCGGTGGCTGGCAGCACCGTGGGGAGGCATAACCTCATCATCCGGTTCCTCAGAGGCGTTATGTGAATTAATCCACCCCGCCCCCCTCTCATGCCCTCTTGTGATCTCGCTCTCATTCTTACGAGCCTGCGTACAGATCCCATTGTGCCACTTGACTCAGTATCTTTAAGATTTCTGTCCCTGAAGACAGCTCTGCTGGTCGCGTTGGCATCTATTAAGAGGGTCGGGACCTGGAGGCATTTTCGGTCAGTGACTCGTGCCTGGAATTCAGGCCGGATTACTCTCAGGTTATCCTGAGACCCCGCCCAGGATATGTGCCCAAGGTTCCTACCACACCGTTTAGAGACCAAGTAGTGAGGATGCAAGCGCTGCCCCAGCCCTTTTCTTACTTTGTCCAGTTCGCGCTTTGCGCATTTATCTGGACCGCACTCAGAGCTTTAGATCATCTGAGCAGCTCTTTGTCTGTTATGGCGGTAGGTAGCAGGAAAGTGCCATATCGAATTAAAATCCACTAATAGCATTGAAGTTCCCCATCCGATGGGGAACGCTCTGGTTACTAACGTAACCCTCATTCCCCGAGGAGGGGAACGGAGATTCTATATAGCATCGCCATAATGATTATTCCTTAACTGTAAGTGTCAGTCTTTTCAGCTTAAAAGGATGGTGTTTCCTTGCTTTCCCTGTGCCTATATGCGGAGCTAATTGACAATAAGGCACACGTGCGCAAGCAGACGATTGGCTTTCTGAAACGAACCCCCCCGAGTTTGGGTGCAGAGTGAGAGCAAATCTCTCGCCTCCAGCTCTTCCAGGGGACTCCATTCCCCTCCTCGGGAAACCAGGGTTACCTTAGCAACCAGAGTGTTATATTGAAATAATTTAAAGAATAAAGATATAAAAAATCACATTAACTTAATAAACCAATCATAAATTTGTTTCGGTTGTCTTTATTTTAATGCCCTCGTGATGATGGTGTGCTTTATCATTATGGGCGTTTTACGTTATAACTAATGTGTTTCAAATGATGGATCTGCGACAGAGAAACTAAGGGTTCTGGGAAACACTCATCACTATATCCTTATTTCCCCAAACTATGCATAGTTCAGCCGCAAGTTACTGTACGTCTTTGTTTGGGAAAGCACAGGTCCGCTAGTGCCGCGCGCTTCTTTCTCTAGGCCTAAGCGAATTGATTTTAAAATATTAAAGATATAGATTAATTAAATATTCAGCAAAAAAGACATTTATTTCATATTTCACTATGCATTTCATCTGATAGGCTAATCTTTATAGCTTTATTCAACACATATTGACAAAACCCACACATATATTGTATGAAAATGCATTTATGTTATTATTAGACTCTAAGTTTGTTATTTGTTGCCTAGGCTATTTTTTCATTTGAGGTGCTTTATTGGCATGACGGTCCGTGTATCATCCGTTCATTTGATTATTCCTTTTATTACGGAAAACGAAACATCAGAAAAACGATGAATATTTCGTTTTTCTGTTTATTCTGTAGGCAGAAAAAAACGGAAACTCATCTGTTATTCTGCTTATTAACTTAAAACGAAATATTAAAACAAACACAAAACCAAAACGAAATTATGAGTCAAAAAATGGTCCGTGTACGTTTTGTTCATTTGTTTTCCATTTTCAAACGGAATAAAGGAAATGGAGAAAACGGCCGTTTTTCCATTTTTCTTTTGCTCACGAGAAAACGAAAAAACGAGATTTTGGCTGGATTTTCGTTTTTTGGTTTAGGGTAGGAAAACGGATAAACGACTTTAAAATTCATTTTACACATGTAGGCGGTGCTGAAATGCCCACTTTCCTCTAATTGGTCAACCAAATCTGCGCTCGTGACGTCACCCTCAAAATAAAAGCCTTACACGCAGGCTTTTAATTATTATTATTTAATTATATATTAACTAAGTTTACATATTCTATCATTTAAACCACACACAGTTAGCAGGCTTACATTCATTGCGTATGTATAAATTAAATAAAAACGTAAAGCAGTATTCTTAGACATTTGTCATTAAAATAAGGTCATAGTTCACTGCCAAGCTTCTTGCTGCTGTGCACCTGATGCTGAGCAAAGAAAGCCATTTCCGAGCAGCACCTGGTTTACATGATTGTTTCAGAGCAAGGGCTTTATAATAATAATAATAATAATTATTATTATTATTATTATTATTATTATTATTATTATTATTATCAGTTACCAGTGTTTTTATTGTTTGGTGTGTTTTTTTTTCTTTTTAATAGTTGTTAGCAGAACCAGAATAAGAACACTTTGGGCCCTGCTATAAAAACAAAGGGTACCATTTGTTTTCATTTATTTCTTCCTATTTTAATTATATATTGTAATTATTTATTTGATAATTAATACTATTTTATTGCAACGCCAAAGTAGGACTGTCTTATAATTTTGTTTTATTATTAAATTTGCTGTTATTGTAGGCTAGATGGCAGGCTTTAAATATTTTAAATAACATTTACTCATAACCTTACTAATTCGAGAGCCGAACCTAAAAAAGTTTAAGTGCAATAAGCCTGTACAATAAAGGGAGCCGCAATGCATATTTCTAGCGCATTCTTTCACTCAACAATTATTGCTGGAATAATGAAATAAATTTCAAATTAACTAATTAAACACATTATAGTTGATAAAAAAATTGTGTCTAGTAGTTCCGACAAACAGATGAGCTCGCTACATGTGCGTTGCGCTAATAATTTGACATTTGCTCTTCTTGAGAAAGTGCTACAGCGGGCCCTGCTATTTCACATATAAGGTTAGTGATACGTATTTTAAATTAGTATTGCACATTATTCATTCATTTTCTTGTCGGCTTAGTCCCTTTATTAACCTGGGGTCGCCACAGCGGAATGAACCGCCAACTTATTTAGCAAGTTTTTACGCAGCGGATGCCCTTCCAGCCACAACCCATCTCTGGGAAACATCCACACATACACACACACTTATACAGTACGGACAATTTAGCCTACCCAATTCACCTGTACCGCATGTCTTTGGACTGTGGGGAAAACCGGAGCACCCGGAGGAAACACTACTGAATAAGACACACAATCTCAAAAAAAAACTTGATGCTTATTTACATTATCTGAAGTCATTTCTTACGAGGTAGGATTTGTTGTTGTATTATATATTTTCGTTTTAATATGCAAATAATTTTCTTTAATTTGTAATAGGCCTATTGTCCCTCATTGCATAAAATAACCAGCCTTTGTATTCAATATGTTTGTAAATTGTCCATCCAGTTTGACGCAAGCTAAACAACATTTTGGCCTGTTTTGCTTAACTAATTAAATGATTGATTTTCACGGAGAAACAAATCATCCATCCACACAGTTTTGTATAGGACCTGTGTGAACAAAAATATACACTTCATCATAGCCTATATTAAAATGTATCTGTTTAGAACCAATTTTGTGTTGTATAATTAAAAATATTAAAAATACAATTAAAAAAAAGGAATAACATTTGAAGTGCAATGCTTCAAAGATCCAATACGCTGCATGCAGAGCCAAAACAAAAACTGGTTTGTTTGTTTAATAAAATAATAATATGAAATTAAAGTGAAATGGTTCCATAACCTGTATTATTACTGTAGTCACTCTAGATGACAAATCATCCGTTGCGCCGGTCAGTTTCACCTTTAATCAAGAATGTGCCAGAACCAAATGAGAATATTTACAGATTACCTCGGAATGAGACCTCGGTCTGTGAAGGATGCAGAACACAGAAACTCGTTGAGAATGGAGATGCATGTTAGATGTTTTATATCCCTTTAGATATTGTAAATAAACAACAAGTTTTTATAGAGATTGTGTCATGTCTTTTCTTTGATGCACGCGCTGAACAGCCCCGAAAAGGCGCCTTTATTTAGCCTGTAGCCTAAATAATAGTTTAGATTTTATAACATATAATGTTCCATTACTTTAAATGTATAATGTTTTTTAATATTTATGGATTATATAAAATATATAGTTTATATAAATGCGCTCTGATCATTCAAGGATCATAATGCGTTGCATATTCTTCTTATTCTTCATTAGGCTTGATCCGTAAATTGTGTATTTTATAAACTGATCGTTTATAAGGACTAAGCTATTAATAACTAATTCCTCGAATGGAAAAGTCTTGATTAAAGAAAAAGAGGACTTAATTCGACATATGCATATAGTGCGCTTATTTCTGCGCGCATCGCGCGCTTTACCGAATTACCTTTTTCATTTTTTATGCACTATAAATGCATCTGGCAGCACCGAAAAGAGCAAATGCCAAGTTATTAGCGCAGCGCACAGACAGCTAGCTCGTCTAGTCTGAACCAGGGGTTTTCAAACTATTCATTGCACACCGTTCCCATTGCATTTTATTTAGGATAAACCACTTATTTAAAATTAATTAATTAAAAGGTGCGTACTCTCCAATACACCACTGAATTATAGTGTCATAATATTTAATAATTATAATTAAGATAGACACCTGACATCCATTTAATAAACAATTTATTTGCCATACTCTGTTAATTTGAAGTTTAAAGTTTAAATCATTTATGTTAAACTTAAATTATTAAAAAACTTAAAAAGACTTAAATTTAGTCATTTAAGACATTTTAGGTCATAAGTTTAAATACATTGACCGTTGCATTTAGTAGGCCTATTCTGGTCTAAATAAGCTTTTTGCATCTTAGGTGTTTACACACACAAATTAAGCAGTTTATACGTACATTTAATGTTACTTTGAAATTACTTTTGATGCAATAAATAATCCTAAATAGTTGAAAGTGTTAACATATTCTTGAAATGTAGTTATTTTATAACTATAAAATGTATTACTAAACAAAGTGAATCATTATGAATTTGCCAAGAAATAATCCACTTTACCACTGTAAAGCAATGCCCCACACTCACTAGAACGGTAGAACCTGGACTGTATGATATGTTCTGTATGTAAAATAGAGAAAATAAGCAAGATGCACAGTCTCATGCAGCCTTAGTGAAATATAGCGCGTCACAGCAATGAACTAAAAATAAAACCACCCTTGAAATGCTGGCGATCTTAATTTTTTCAGCCTACACTGACTGAGAATAATGTTGCAATATTTTATTAACAAATAATTAGAATGTTTTTTTTTCCTTCAACACATTCATCATTACTTTTGCCTGTGCAAGTTTATTGCGCGCGCTTGAGCACGAAGGCATCTATTTTCAGGTGCAAGATGCCACTTTGGGTGGCACCAGCACACTCTGCCACACCTGTGGCTATGTCCCTGCTACGATAATAATAACAACAACAACGACAAAATAATAACAAAAAATAATAATAATAAGACAGGCCTACTTTGACGTTGCAATAAAAAAAGTATTAATTATCAAATAAATATTTACAATAGGCTAAAGGCATATATTAAATTAAAATAGGAGAAAATCCAATAGAAACAAATGGTACCATTTATTATAGCCCCATGCAGGGTCCAATGTGTTCTTACAACCATTGAATAACTAAATAAATAATAATACTAATAATAATAGGCCTAATAATAATAATAATAATAATAAATTATTATTTTATACAGAGTAGGCTATTATTTAGGCCTACAATAGCTCTGAAACAATCATGTAAACCAGGTGCTGCTCGGAAATGGCTTTCTTTGCTCAGCATCAGGTGCACAGCAGCAAGAAGCTTGGCAGTGAACTATGACCTTATTTTAATGACAAATGTCTAAGAATACTGCTTTACGTTTTTATTTAATTTATACATACGCAATGAATGTAAGCCTGCTAACTGTGTGTGGTTTAAATGATAGAATATGTAAACTTAGTTAATATATAATTAAATAATAATAATTAAAAGCCTGCGTGTAAGGCTTTTATTTTGAGGGTGACGTCACGAGCGCAGATTTGGTTGACCAATTAGAGGAAAGTGGGCGTTTCAGCACCGCCTACATGTGTAAAATGAATTTTAAAGTCGTTTATCCGTTTTCCTACCCTAAACCAAAAAACGAAAATCCAGCCAAAATCTCGTTTTTTCGTTTTCTCGTGAGCAAAAGAAAAATGGAAAAACGGCCGTTTTCTCCATTTCCTTTATTCCGTTTGAAAATGGAAAACAAATGAACAAAACGTACACGGACCATTTTTTGACTCATTATTTCGTTTTGGTTTTTTGTTTGTTTTAATATTTCGTTTTAAGTTAATAAGCAGAATAACAGATGAGTTTCCGTTTTTTTCTGCCTACAGAATAAACAGAAAAACAAAATATTCATCGTTTTTCTGATGTTTCGTTTACCGTAATAAAAGTAATAATCAAATGAACGGATGATACATGGACCCATGACAAATAACTGTACATTCGTATTGCCAAAGCAGTGCAGTGTCGCTGCGTACAAACAAGACCGTGCAAAAAGGGCAGTAGTGCAAACAAATATGAATATAACATATAATAAAGAAAATAAAATAAAAAAAATGATTAATAAAAATAAAAATAGAATAATAAAAATAGAATAATAAAAATAGATTTTTGCTAACATTAAACAGGATAAAGGTAATGATAGCAGCCTATTTAAGAGAAATAAAGAGTTTCAGTATTTGTGTGTTGGAGACAGTGGAGCGGGTATTGTTGGTTGAACACACAGCAGCACACACACTTCCCCAGTAAGATGTGCAGTTTCTGTTCGACACTGAGTCAAAGTTGTTTTATGTGTTGGATTATCGGGTAAAATTTCTCCCGGACCTCGGAGTATTTAGTGCACTGTCGCCACTGGCTTGCATTGTTCAGGATCGGTAGAGCTACGCATCGATAAATTTGCTCTTCAGTGTTTGGACTCTCAGTAGTGATTTAAACCACTTTGAACTGAGCTAAACTGAACTGAACTTAAACACTAAAAACTGAACTACCCTGATCCAGTTACTATGACCATTTATGTGAAGCTGCTTTGAAACAATCTACATTGTAAAAGCGCTATACAAATAAAGCTGAATTGAATTAAATAAAGGCAAAAGAACTTAAAGATTATGGGTTTTTGAAAATGCCCCTCCATGTAGAGTGTAACACAGCTCTAAGTGAAATTAAATATCCAGCTAAGGCTTAAATCTGTAAGATTACAGTGTTTAAAACTGTTGATTAATTTATAAAAGAGTTGACTCATAATGCTTCGAACGAGTCGCCTTGATACCGAGTCATTAGGTGTTTCGCTATTATGTACTAACGAAACCAAGTTATTTACGGGCACGCACAAACCCGGGAGATTTGAAACCTGCGGGCCCGCCCTCTGACACAGAAACCCACACACACACACAAACATGACGGTCGATTGAAGTCACACTTCAGATGGATATTATTGAGTCTCTACCCAAAGATGAAACCTCAGCATAAGCCCAGCTTTAAGCAGCTGGAAACTACTGGAAACTTCTGGAAACCACATGCTAGATAGAATACTTCGTTTGTTAAAGGAAGGATCAGTAAAGACTGGACATGGATCGGTTTCTTCCTCCATTTCTCAAGTGTAAGTACGTGCGATTAAAGTTGTTGCCTCGTTTACTCTAGCTTGCAAATGTTTTTAGTTGTGATTTGTTACTTGTAACCGTGTGTACTGTCTCAGGTCAGCTCGCTATATTCTCATACCACGTGCAAAGCCACGTTAAAAACGTGATGCGTGCTGCTTTGTTTAAGTTCTCGTGGAGGAGTGTAATGTGTGTGTATGTGTGCGTGCGCACATGTTGCCGTCCGGATGAGGTTTATGTGTGTGTGTGTGTGTGCGCACGGGGGGGTTACGTCTGTGTGTGTGTGTGTGGGCGCGTGCGCAAGAACGAGGGCAATATGTGTGTGTGTGTGGACGCGTGCACGAGGACAAGGGCAATATGTGTGTGTGTCTGTGAAAAGAGCAGAATGTGACAAGCTAAGTGATCTCCTCGCCAGTTCTTGGGAGTTTTTGCTCAATAAAATAGTTAGTCGTCTGTATTTACGTTCATCCACTGGCAGCTAAACTCCACACTATCGAGCGTGTTTACACTCTGACTACATCTATTTTGTTGATTAGCTGCTGGGCATTTCGCTCTGTCTCTGGCTGAAACCAGTCAGTGTCAACCAATCGCAACATGCTGTCATCGGTGAAATCAGCGCAGATTAGCTTCGCGCTAAGGAGGGGTTTGGGAACAAATTAATCACTGGACGATTCATATGGGAGAAGCTGGGAAAATTAGGTAAAAATAAATGCAGATTATAGGACCATGAAAGTGTTTTTAGACCTTGCATGCATATTAGACTGTTGTTGGAGACCCTTACAACCAAAATATGACCCTATTTCATGTATAATATGGGCTTTTTAATTCTTATATTTGTTTTTGCAGCCTAGGGCTATACTTCTCACCATGTATCTTTTCTCAAACATACAGTAGATTGTAGGATCATGTTTATTACTAAGAAAACTAAATAAAAATTATATTTTAATTGAACACATCACATCACATAATTTTGTTACACATCACATAACATTGTGAAAAGGCAAAGCTGAATATCTGTGGTTAAAGTGCCACCTAGCGGTCAAAAGCCGCTGGCGCACCAATTACCGCCGTCGCTGCGGTATGAATAGCGGCAAAAGGAACACATTGTAGTAGTAAATTCTGTATATGAAAAAATAACGTGATTTTCTACAAATGAAGCATTAGCACACATTGCTTTGCATTTTATAAACTATCTGTGAACTATGTTTTTAATTAAAGAATTGCTGATTGCGACGCAGTGGCGCAGAAGGTAGTGCTGTTGCCTCACAGCAAGAAGGTCGCTGGTTCGAGCCTCGGCTGGGTCAGTTGGCGTTTCTGTGTGGAGTTTGCATGTTCTCCCTGCGTTCGTGTGGGTTTCCTCCGGGTGGTCCACAGTCCAAAAACATGCGGTACAGGTGAATTGGGTGCAATAAATTGTTTTGTTTTTTTTGTTTCTGTTTCCTATTGTTTTCTGCCACTCTTTTTTTACTATATTTACTTATAGTTTAAATTTAATTTCTCAGACTTGTGTGTTTATTGCAACATAGGCTTATTCTGAAAATGTAGCCCTATATACATTTCTGGAGATCACGAATTAAGTGGCCAAAAGTATGTATGGCTGCATTTCGTCTTTAAAACAAACACTAAAAGGCAGTATGACGCGTTCCTTTTCACACTTGGCAGCTGACCACTTACCTCTGTATGGATGGCTTTTCTGCTATTACCAGTTTGTCTAGTAGCTCGCCATGTACGTTGGTGGACTTGAGATGCAGAGAGGAGTTGACCAAAACGATGGGGTTTGTGTCCGGTGAAGAATGGTTCCAGAAATTTGGTAAGACAAAAACAAAAACAAAAAAATAAAGTAAATAAGTTAATATGAGGGTGAAAATGTTGTAAAATCCGAAAAATCTGGGGGGATTGAGGGATTCTGGATTGCTTTTTAAAACTGTTGGTCAGATTTAGGAAAGTGGGTGGGTGAGTTAATCTGTGCTTTTGAAAACACTATAGGTTGTGTTTATAGAACAACAGGCCTGAATGGCACTCACAAGAGAAATTTGAGATCCCAAAAAGCATGCACAGTGGCCTCTGGTGGATTCGAAAATCTAAAACTGCAAAAAAGCTTACCTTCTGGGACGTATTTGGCACTCTCCAGAAATGTATATAGTGGTAGGTTTTCAGAATGAGCCTGAGCTGGTTTAATGTTGATGTACAAGGTGCTTAATGTTGACGTACAACATTAAAAACTCAGCAGTGTTTGTGACCTAAACAGCAATGTCAACAACACACAGTTTCTTTTTTGGAACAAATTTCTATATGATGTGGAACAACAGCATAAACTACTATGACAATGATCACCTCAGGTACTGATTATGTGCTTTATTTAGTTTCAAATGTTACTAGTGGGAGTTTAAATATAATTTTACATGACATTTACAACTGTACTGAAAGCAGCAGTAGACAGTTTACCTTAGATCATAAAGGGTAAACTGGCGAAAGGGTAAAAAGGCGAAACACCAAAACACATTTTTTGAGCTGTTGACAGTCATATGTGTCCCATGCTGCTAAAAACACTATCACAACACATATATTACACAAAAAAGTAAAAATAATGTTTTTGCGTTACTTTGCGCAAATTTGGTTTAAAACAATTTTTTTAAGCTGCATCATGCCGATTAGATCCTTTCGTTTATTCCAGCGTGTAGACTGGCTGTCCATACCCAGGACTACTTCGTGACATCTCTGAGTGTGCTGCATTTATGTATGAGAAAGATTGTTTCAAACCAATCAGCGCGCTATATGGTGTATTCGGTGCAACTTAATTAATATGCATGATAGCTTCGAAGACCTGAAACAGAGTTCAGACAGCAGAGAGAGGACACATTGTGTTGCTTAAAAAAAAGTGGGAGAAGAAGATTTGTTTGGAGATTTAGGTCGTCAGTGTTGCGTTTTTAAATGTGCTGCAACTAAGGTTTTTTTTTTTATTTCCCGCTTTGGTAAGCGATCAGTGGTCTTTGTTTATTGAGATGTTAGTTTGTATCGTCAGCAGTACTCTTTCAGTGTTTAAAGACAGACCTTAGCTAAAATGATTTCTAAGTTACTTGATTTACAGTGTGTTAATATCACTACAATATTACGTACTGGAAGATCTGCTGTGAATGCTGCTCTCCGAGTGTAAACATGTAAACACAGCAATCAAACTATTACCGACCGACCGTCGTGTTGAATTTGAGGCATTTTGTGACCTACAGAGTGCATCTGAGTTACCAAGAAATGCAAAGATTTTTTTTTCTTATACGACGTGCAGTATAAAACATTCCACTGTCATTAAACACAGTCATTGTCTTTCTCCCCTGCGTCTTTGTTTTGCCTCTGTGAAAATCAGTGCATGCCTAAATAGAAACTCTGAGTTTTATTCAAATCCTTCCCTCTTTCCCTCCCCCGACACTCCCACCTAAACCGAGCTAGACACACCGACTTAGGTGACTTTTACTAAGTGAGAGGTGTGAAAACACCCTGCTGAAACAGGGGGTTTCATGGCCCTTTTATAATGAATATAATATAACTAGTGTAGTGCACTGGTTCTATAATTCGATCTGACCTTGGATCGAATCGACAAGTCTTTGCATAGGAGATAGTTGCTCTAACAAGGAGGCCAAAATCAATAGCCTCTAGCACCTGGGCACTTTTTGAGATCAAGTAAGATTTTATCTGCAAAACAGCACTTCACTAGCTGGCCTCCTTTACACTAACATATGTATATTTATACATGAACAGTAGAACTGCAACTTGGCTGATACCAACAAGATCAGTCATTTAGTGTGTAAGCTCAAAAATCTTAATTAGGTTTATTATTTGTTAGGTAAGCCTTGATGTACATCTAGGCAGTTGGTCTTGCAAGAATAAAGCTTGACAGGACTGGGCGGGAACAGAACAAGCTGAGTAATATAAATAACAAGGAGAATGATGATAAAACAACAATGTATTGTGCATGGCCATTGTCTGTTAGCATCCTACAGTATCTAGATCCAATTTGTGGTTTAGAATTTTTTTTTTTTTTATCATTGAGCTCTAACCAAAAATGATTTTAAAAGACTTTTTAGCATCAATTTGCAGCACAGAAAATCACAGCACATCTCCAGCTGACATAATTACACCACAACCAATCAATTTAGGCTTCACAGCAAGGCAATCTAAAGTGCTGTTTACTGCATTTTAGAGTAAAAGTGTTGTTTCTGTGTACTGCGATTGAGTGGGAGACATGTATGAAACTAGTGCTTGAGCTTTGTAGGATGATACAAAAACAAAACAAAGCACAGTTCAACAAAAGACTCAATACATTTTCTTTTTTGGTTGGAAGCCTTGCGATGACAGCAGCTTTTGTGAGAAAGTGGATTAATTTCCTTAATCTTAAAAGATTAATGACATTGTTATACATGTTGTAGAGCAAGTGAAAGTTACCACATGACTTTAGAAGATTTGGAATGTTGTGCAAAAAATTCCGATTGGTCTACTTTAACAACTCATTATTTTCACACTGTGTCCCTAAACTTGTGTTTTAGGGTATATTTTGTTTCTTTAGAAATCAGTGATCACATTTCTTGGGTTAGTTTCTATTATCTGCCATCTTAGTTGGCCAGAGATGGTGTGATTAGGGGAAAAGAGATTCATCATTTCATAAGCAGTCACATTACAGCCATGATGTTTCAGCATATTAATCATAGTAAAGCCTTTGCTTACTTTACTTCCCGTAATCTATTCATTACAATAAATATAAATAAAAATAGCTTCAGTCATCAAATTTTTTTCGTGCTAAAAAGTCCAAGCTGTAGCTTTCCATATGGTTTTGTTCTTTAAGATGAACACAGTCAGTAGTTCTACCCCAGCAGGTGCACAGCATCGTAAGATATTAGATTAGATGTAGGTCATGACGTCAGGTGAACAAAATTCAATGTCTTGCCAGCATCTAAGGATAACGTTATTTTGATATCCAAAAACGACATCAAATGATGTTGATATTTGATTTTAGTTTGTGTAGTAAAGTCACCAAAATCCAACATCGAGCCAACATCCTAAACCAAGGTCATATTGACATCAAATACTGATATTTATTCGTCAGGAATAGCAATGACGTTGGTGCACAACGTCAATATGACGTCATGTTGATGTTCTGTGCCTGCTGGGATATTTAACATTTTATTATGGCTTATGAAGAGAGTAGGTGTGGAGCTTTCTCTTGTTAGTGTGACACCGGACAACAGTTAATCAAACTGGGCTCAGTCAGAAGCACCGCTGAAAGCTACCATCATCCAGGTTAAGTTTCTGGAGGAGTTGATGAACTCACAGAGCTGGGTGCACCTCTAAAAGCATCTAGTGTGCTCAGACACGGCTCCAAGCGAATTGACACTGTTTTTCAGCCTTCATAAAGCACATAAACACAGCTGTTCTCTCAATTAACTTTATATTAGCCATTTAGCAACAAAGCTAGAGTCACCGGGCAGACAGAAGCCCTGCCCATGACACGAATGCATGTCTATTGTGAAGTGAATTTGAAGTGAGAATGAGTAAACTCATTGTTCACATGTCTATTTAAACATGGACAGTGTCTGGTGTAAACACAGCATGACAGTCTTATGCACAAATTATGGTAAATTATAGGGTAATTTTAATTTTTCGCTGAATTATTCCTTTACAATTTTGAAGTTATACTTCCCCTTGAGTGGGTAACTCCGAGTTATGTCGGAATGACATGATTCGTTTAAGCCTAGTTCGCACTACATGACTTAAAACATCAGATCACTGTGCTGTTCAAACTACAAGAATTGATGTTGTGTTTCTATATCTCTGTGGTGTTCACACTGGTGAATCACAATACTGTCATTCTGTAATTGTCTCTATAACTTAGAAAAACAAGGTTTACATCTGTAAAGAGACGACCCACAGTATGTTCACCAACATAAGTCTGTGTCCATGATCTCTATCCAGTCTTGGCTGTTGCACTGTAGAAGTGGATTGGGACGTGTTCAGTGGATTCTGTGATAACTTTCTAATGGTGCTTTGCTCATTTTCGGAGCATCATCACCACATTATAACAACATCACCTTTTGGTTTCCACAGCAGAAAGAAATCCATAAAGGTTTTAACAATATGATGGTGAGTAAATTATGACAGATCTTGATTTTGGACTGAACTATCCAGTTAAGAAGGTCACCAGACAGCTGTAACCTGTTACCGCCAGAACCTTCCGACCTAAATAAAGACAAACTTTCAAACTCAAATAAGATATGAAGCTGTGCTTAATTGAAAATGCAGATAGTGAGGGGTTGTTGTCACATTTGCATGTTCTCAATTTCACAGCAGTTTTTTTTTTTTTTTTTTTTTACAAGGAATGATCTGGGAAAAATCCACTTATGCACAGATAAGACCTGACCGCTCAGCTTGACTCCTGGTTAAATCGTTAGGCTTGAATCTGTCAGTCATTGTCCATGAACTCTGAGAGCCTTGGAAACTCCAGCCTCTTCATACACAAATTCTTCCAGAGACACTTTAATACATGTCCGCCATCTGGAAGACACTTATACTACAGGTGGGAGACGGAGACATGTACATAAAGCTCAGTGAGGAAAAAACAGGCTGTAAAACCACCACTTTAATCTCAAGTCAATGTTAGAAGCACAAGGCCTGTGGGTGATAATGTGTTATCGACCAAAAGTGATCTGCCCTTCAACCCGACCACAAATAACTGGGTGTGAAGAGAGAGAAGAGCAAAAATCAATATGTCTCCTCCTAAATTCCTTTATTAAAGGAAACTGTTCAAGGATGAAATATAGGAATCCCTCAATGTATGGGTCCGTGTATCATCCGTTCATTTGATTATTCCTTTTATTCCGGAAAAAGAAACATCAGGAAAACGATGAATATTTCGTTTTTCTGTTTATTCTGTAGGCAGAAAAAACAGAAACTCATCTGTTATTCTGCTTATTAACTTAAAACAGAATATTAAAGGGCACCTAGGTTACCCATTTTTTCAAATTTATTATAAGTCTTTTGCGTCTCTAGAATGTGTATGTAAAGTTTCAGATCAAAATACCCATCAGAACTAACCTTTACTAGTCAGTATTGTGAAGTTGCATTGATGAGTCACACACAATATCGTTACAAAGTTAACGCCTGCGCTCGCGCGCACACACACACACGCAGGCAGGCAGGCAGACAGACAGAGCGTGCTTAGCTTAGTTAAGGCTAAAGTTACTAAAGTTAGTTAAGGCCTCAAGTACTGTGTGGATATCTGTTATGCTAATGTAAAAAATAGGTTTATTTAACATCCACAAACCGGGATTGAAGCGTCTTCTTTTATAATTGTTCTGACACGTGGCTGTGCTGATGAAGTAAAGCTGAAGTAAAACGCTGTAATTAATTACACACATACTCTGTTTTAAAACACTTTAAACATGTGAAACTTACTCTTAATCATATTTGATGATGATTGCTGATCCTAGCGAACAGAACAGACCTTTTATTCCCGGTTGCTTTGCGTATGTCTGCCTGGTCTTGTTGACATATACACGTGACTACCGGAACATGTTAATGCGCGCAGCTGTCAATCAATTCGGTGGGCGGGGGGATCGCACACCTGCGTAATGGTGCGATCGATTTAAAAACAGCTCCAATTGGCCGACCCTTTTTTTTTGTAGTTAAATTGAAAAAAAAGGACTGGGTGTGTTCATATCACCCCAGTATGACGGTCTATACACTATACCAACAAACAGATCTGTCCAAACAGCTTGAAAAGTAGATTTTTTTACCATAGGTGCCCTTTAAATCATACACAAAACCAAAACGAAATAATGAGTCAAAAAATGGTGTACTTATTTGTTTATTCGTTTGATCAAAAAAATGAACACAGCGTGGGTGTGCATCATTTATTTTCTAGTTTTAAATGGAATAAAGGAAAGGAAGAAAACGGCAGTTTTTCGGTTTTTCTTTTGCTCACAAAAAAACAAGATTTTGGCTGGGTTTTTTGATTTAGGGTAGGAAAACAATTAAATGAGTTTAAATTTCATTATACACATGTAGGCGGTGCTGAAACGCCAACTTTCCTCTCATTGGTCAACCAAATTGGAGCTTGTGACGTCGCCCTCAAAATAAAAGCCCTGCACCCAGGCTTTTTATTATTATTATTTAATTATAAATAAACTATGTTTATATTCTATCATTTGAACCACACACAGTTAGCAGGCTGACATTCATTGCATATGCATAAATTAAATAAAAACGTAAATTAGTAGTAATATTAAACATTTGGCATTAAAATAAATTCATAGTTTGGCGCCAAACTTGCTGCTGTGCACCTGATGCTGAGCAAAGATAGCCATTTCGGAGCAGCACCTGGTTTGCATGTACTAGGCAGTGGCGGTTCTAGACCACTGGGGGGTCCGGGCAGGGGCCACTTGCACTGTTAGTTGGTTAGGTGCACACTTTAACATACATCCAAAACTACTTCAACAATTATTCAGTCATTTTTTTCGAGCATCACTCTGCAGTCTTAATAAACAAGATAATTAAATAACTTAAAATAATCTGCCATGTCAATTTATTTGACAAGTATCTTTGTAACACTTTTCTAACATTCAAGTACATCAAGGCACATTTTTACATATGTAAACTTTAACAGATGCAAAAGCAGTTTTTAATAACAATACAAAACATTTTTAAGGTCAGTATTATTAGCTTGCTTATTTACTGTGTATTTGTTTAATTGTCTACACCACAAACCAGTTATACAATAACTTGACTTCCAACTCTCCTAAAGTTACCACAACATGTTAAGTCCTAAATTACATCTGAATCTGAATCAAAGACTGTAGAGGGGACTAAAAGGGACTTGCAAAATAACTAAATCTTATACACTAACCATCACTATGGGAAAGATAAAAAAGTAGGCTAGTTATTAGAACTTAGTTAGTTAAACTATAATGTTAAAAGCGTGCTGTAAGTGTGTTAAAGATTCGTGCGTTAGGCTATGTCACGACTGAAAACACAAATAAATGAAGGAAAAACTAAATGAGTTTAATATGACGTTTACATGAGCGTGACTGAAAACTACAATTGATCAATGTGTTTCATTAATCTATTCTCCGGAACTTGCAGAATAGTGAAAACTATCAAAATGTCCACTTTTGATTGTATTAAAATTTTAAAACATATATGTACATTCAAGACTGCATTTCCTAATGTAAAAAAAACTATGTACACTCATCGTCTGATTAATAATAATAGCCGAGGACTTCCTATATTAAATGCTTTAAATCGCTATTAAAAACAAAATTTTAATACAATCAAAAGTGGACATTTTGATAGTTTTCACTATTCTGATGAATGTGGTAAACAGAGGCTGGACTTCCGGTTATGGTAGCGTTAGGGTAGGACGTGGTGTGGAGAGCTCCCGAATAATTTCACTTAAATAACACACCCTAAAGACCCTTAGCGTAACAAAAGTACTTTATTTAACATAATAAGTTGATAAACTTCGAACATTACAACAAACATGCCGAATCCAAAGAAAACGAACAAAAAAAAGGATGATACACACGACACGAGGCAGCCACTATCCGAACCCCCGCCCTGGTTCCACGCAGAAATGGAGAAAGGATTTCTCAGAATCCAGGAGTTAATTGACGGACGCCTGAGTAAATTTGCAGAATCCGTGGAGAAAATGGGTAACGAACTACAATCGATGAATCTGAGAATGGTGGAGGTAGAAACTAAACAGAAGGAGACGGAAGAAGCGGTAACGAGCCTTCACAAAGATGTCGCAGATGTTAAATCGGCTGCTGACGACGAAATCAAACTGCTGAAAGATAAAATTGATGAACTCGAAAATCAATCTCGTCGCCAAAATTTACGTCTTGTCGGTTTCCCAGAGGGAGTGGAAGGTAGGAATGCTGTGGATTTTTTGAAGGAATGGTTACCTAAGATTTTGGATCAGGAGGACGAATTCTACGAAATTGAAAGAGCTCACCGCACTTTGCAACGACGACCGGCTGAAAATGGCAAACCGCGGGCCATTCTGGTTCGATTCCTTCGGTACGGAGACACACTTAAGATCCTCAATGCGGCCAGAGAAAAGGGCAAGCTCACCTATGGCAACTCTAGCATTATGATTTTTCGGGATATGTCATCCACCCTGTTTAGAAAGTGACAAGAATTCAGCGCACTCAAAAGACAGCTACGCAATAATGATGTGTCTTACGCCGTACTTTATCCTTCGACGCTGAGGATTCAGCTGCCTGAGGGACAAAGATCTTTCAACTCCAAGGCATCGCCAGAAACTTATCTTCGACAACATCATCCACATCTGCTTGTCGGATAAGACACTAAAACTATTTCGACGAATTCCGGATCATCCAACTCTAACGTTACCTGAACAATCACACCAAACTATGCTAAAAATATACGGTGGATAACTTTTCTCTCGGATGAACATGTAAGAACTTAACGTTAACTCTGTCAAGAGTGATCTTTATATTGAAAAGCTGGCAAGAGAAATATATGTTCATATTTTTGTTCAAATGTTTACTAACTTGCATATTTCGGATTTATCACTTGTTCGTAGTGATTAATACGTTGCTTTAAAGTACATAATATAAGTATTTGTAGGGATATACATAACTTTTTAGGGAGCTTTAAGTTTGGACAAGAAGTCAAGGTCGACTGTATGATGCAGTGCACACTCAGTCATGGGGGTTTAAAGTTTCACACTTCGTTTGGGGAAGTGGTGGCAGGGGGGATTGGACAGAACACATATTCGATTTATTTAGGTGTTAGGCTGTTTAACCATATGTTCTCAAGGCACTTAGGAAATAAAACATTAATTTATAGTTAATGTCAGATACACTGAAATATAAATATGTGACTTGGAATGTTAACGGTTTAAATCAAAGACTTAAAAGAAAAAAAGTAATATTATACCTCAGAAAGCATAATATTGGAATTGCCCTTCTACAAGAAACACACTTGACTGATCCCGAACATCTAAATCTTAAAAAGCAGTGGTCTGGACAAGCTTTTTTCTCTTCCTTCACATCGCAATCAAGAGGGGTGGTTATACTTATTGATAAAAACGTTCCCTTTAAAATGGAATCTGTTGATAAAGACAAAGCAGGCAGGTATATTATTTTAAGAGGAACGATTGGGATGCAAAGAATAACCTTAGTAAATATATATCGTCCTTAAATGGAAGGTGCCGATTTTATTCACAATATATTCTTTAAATTTGCTTGCCCAACTGCAGAGCTGATAATTGGAGGAGACTTTAATGTAGTTTTGGACCCAGTGTTAGATAGATCATCTACTAAACTGTTACCCTTAAGTCAAGTTGCTAAAGCTCTAAAATACGAACTTTCAAGTTTTAATTTATTAGATGTATGGAGATTTAAGAATAAAACAAAAAAAGAATATTCCTTCTACTCGCATAGGCATAATAATTACTCCAGAATTGACTACTTTTTTGTTCCAAAAGCGAAGGATTATTTGATTGAATTGTGTGAGTATTTACCAAGAATATTGTCAGATCATGCCCCGTTACTTATTTCAGCGCAATGCTCTCTGGAAATGTCTAATTATAAGCTTCGGAGATTTAGTGGCCATTTACTAAATAGCTCTGACGCATTAAGCTGCATAAATAATAATATAGAAAATTTTATTAGTACAAATAAAAGTTCTGCTTCTTCGGGTGTAATCTGGGAGGCCATGAAGGCATTCTTACGGGGTCAAATCATAGCTTTTTCTTCCGGTAGAAAAAAACAATATCAAAAACAGTTACAATCACTTGAAAAAGAAATCTCAGTAATGGAAAGGGAACATTTTAGAAATAAAGATGCTCAGCTGCTTCAACAATTGCAGTCAAAAAAAATGGAATATGATATTCTATCATCCAAAGAAGCAGAAAATGCACTTCTCAGATCACGGCAGAAGTATTACGAACATGGAGATAAGATCGGGAAAATGCTAGCATGGCAAATAAGAAAAGAAGAAATTAGTAAATCTATACCTAAAATATATTCATCCGAAAATAAAATTATTAAACACCCCAAATTAATTAACCAAGAATTCTTAGATTTTTATAAGTCACTTTATAAATCTCAGGGAATAGAGGAGGCGACGATTAAAATGTTTTTAAGTAAATGGGATATACCAGTCTTAAGTGATAATGATCGAGAAGAACTTGAAAAAGAAATTTCGAAAAAAGAGATGCAATTTGCAGTCACTGCTCTAGCTGGGGGTAAAACACCTGGGTTGGACGGGTTTTCGATGGATTTTTATAAAACTTTTTTTTCTAAATTAGCAGACCCGTTGTTTTCAATGTATACAGAGGCAATTCATAAAAAAGAATTACCAGAGACTTTAAACCAGGCTTTAATCACAGTTCTTTTAAAACCTGGCAAAGATCCTAATCTATGTGCTTCCTATCGGCCAATCTTACTGCTTAATTCTGATTATAAAATTCTTACCAAAATGATTGCATTACGTTTAGAGCGGGTACTGCCTAGTTTAGTTCACATGGACCAAACTGGATTTATCAGAAATAGATCCTCTTTCGATAACATACGGAGGCTAATGAATATTATTTATTCAGCAAAACAAATTGATTTTCCGGTGATTGCTCTTTCTTTAGATGCAGAAAAAGCCTTCGACCGAGTGGAATGGTCTTATCTGATTGCGGTTTTACAAAAAATGAATTTCGGTCCAAACTTTATTGAGATGATTAAGATGTTGTATAGGAATCCATCGGCAGCCATCCGTACTAATTCTGATGTATCTGAACATTTTTATTTATCAAGAGGAACCAGACAGGGATGTCCCCTTTCCCCACTACTCTTTGCTCTAGCGGTAGAACCGCTGGCTATTGCAATACGGACACATAAATCAATCTTTGGATTAGAAATAGGAGGTTGTATACACAAGATATCATTATACGCGGACGATGTGATGCTATATCTAACTAATCCTGATTTATCTCTATCTAATTTGTCTCAACTCTTAGAAAACTTTAGGGACATATCTGGCTATAAAATTAATTTTAATAAAAGCGTTATGATGCCATTGAATTCGGCTGGGGAGAAAATACCCTTAGATAACATTCCTTTTTTATGGAATACTGAAAAAATAGTTTATTTAGGACTAAATATTCCTTCGAAATTGGAAGAAGCATACTCTTTGAATTATTCCCCATTACTTAAAAAGGTAATTAGAGATCTGGAAAGATGGAATCCACTACCATTATCACTAATTGGCAGGATAAACTGCGTAAAAATGAACATTCTTCCTAAATTTTTAATTTTGTTTCAGACCCTCCCTATTTCTATCCCACAAAAGTTTTTTAGGAATCTCAACAGCTCAATTAGAAATTTTATTTGGAATAAAAAAACTCCAAGGATTAAACTTAGGACATTACAGATGACATCCAAAAAAGGTGGACTACAACTTCCCGATTTTTTGTTTTATTTCTGGGCAGCACAGATGAGAGCGGTGTGGTTTTGGCAGATGGAAGGTACATTGTTACCCGCATGGTTACAAATAGAAAAATATCATGCAAGGGAAATACCTTTAGATAAGGCCTTATTCATCCCTTTGAATTGTGTTATGAAGGCAGTTAGTAACCCATTCATTAGGCACACTTGCAAATTGGGGTTTGTAATCAAGAAAAAAAATAATTGGCTACTTTCAATGTATAATAATACTCCGTTTCACTGTAACCCATCTCTTCCTGAAGCATTAAGAGATGGAATAACACAATACTGGTACAAAAAGGGAATACAGATGTTTGGAGATTTATATGAGCAGGGCATACTAATGACATTTGAACAATTGAGATTAAAGTTTTCCCTTCCTGTTAAACATTTTTTTAAATATATTCAGGTGAGACACTATATTACCACAATGCAAAAGGGTAATTTAGGACCTCTATCTTCCCTCCCAATAGATGCTATTATAAGAAAGAGAAAAGAACCCAAAGGATTTGTGTCTTATATGTATAGCAACCTTAACGATTTGTATGAGATGGAAGTGTCATCTTCAAAACTTAAATGGGAGAAAGATTTAGAATGCATGTTTGATCAAGATACTTGGGAACATATCTGTAAAAGTGCCCTAACATTTTCATTTAATAGTAGACATACATTAATACAGTTTAATATTTTACACAGGGTATATTATACACCTGAACGATTGCACAGAATAAGTGATTCATATTCAGAACATTGTTCTAGATGTAAGATTGAGGTTGGTACATTATTTCATATGTTTTGGACATGTTCTAAACTTAAAACTTATTGGAGAAATATAATACAAACTATTAGTAAAATTGCCAATGTTAACCTTTTACCTGATCCAAGATTTATGTTGTTGGGGGATGAGTCGGTTCTTCTGTTCGATCAAAGGAAAAATTTACGTTTAATTAAAATGGCTCTGATAGCAGCAAAAAAATGCATTGCTATACATTGGAAATCAGTAGAACCACCAAGTCATATTGTATGGCTTAGAGAACTTTCTTCTTATGTTCCTGTTGAAAAAATAATGTTTAATCTTAAAAAAAAACTCTTCAATGTTTGAGAAGACTTGGGGTAAATTTATTGAATACATGAATAACTTGGATGTTACATTGACTGAAAATACGGATGGAAAAGTATGACACTTCATTGCTTTAATCCTGTATTTGTCATTATTGTTTGTTTATTGTTTATTTCCTCCTAATTTACACATCAGCTCGATGTCTCACAAGTATGTCTGTTTAAGTGTTCTGTCTTATGAGGGTGGGAAAGGGGTGGAGGGTGGTTAGAAAAGAATGTTTACATTTATACTGAAATGACTCTGTAAATTATCGATGTGAAAATAATAAAAAATATATTGATAAAAAAAAGAATGTGGTAAACAGAGCGCAAGTGTGCAAAAAAGGAGAAATCGAGTGCATGGGCGCAAAACCGAGAGCGCACCAAAGAAGAGAGACCGAGCGCACGCGACACCGAGATGGGATGGGATGGGGGAAACGTTTAAATTAATTTGTTTATAAAATAGTGCAGCATTATTCTCAGTCAGTGTTGGCTGAAAAAAAATCAAGATTACCAATGCTGCATACATTTCAAGGATTTCTATTGTTTTATTTTCAGTTCATTGCTGTGTCGCGCCATATTTCACAGAGGCTGCAGAAAGCGCATCTTGCTTATTTTCTCTATTTTATTAAAAGCACAACTTTAATGTTAACTAGTGTACATAGGCTATATTTCCATTCCATGGGTATAGGCCTACAGCCCAGGTTGTAGTATTGCGTAAGTGGGGGGCATTATTTTAAAGTGGTAAAATGGAGCATTTCTTGGCAAATTCATAATGCACGCATTTACCTGCACGTAGGCTTTTAATTATGTTGGCTTGAGAAAGCCAACATACTGTAATGCTACTTAAACTTATTCTTCTTATTATTATGTTGGCTTGAGAAAGCCAACATACTGTAATGCTACTTAAACTTATTCTTCTTATTATTATTATTATGTTGGCTTGAGAAAGCCAACATACTGTAATGCTACTTAAACTTATTCTTATTATTATGTTGGCTTGAGAAAGCCAACATACTGTAATGCTACTTAAACTTATTCTTATTATTATTATTATTATTATTATTCTTATTATTATTCCGGCTTCTGACCTAAAAAAAGCAATCGCTTCTCCTCCCAGGGCTTAGATGCTACAAGCCCCAAATTTGGTCAAAAGCTGTCTATTGCCCATGAGATGGTTGCTGTATGTCCTCATGCCGATAAGATTTGTAGTTTTTGAATTAAAAATTTTTTGAATTAAAAAATTGTAAATATTACAATCGAGTATTTGGGGCATATAAAAAAGTATACAATCCTCAAATTTGGCCAAAAGATGTGCTTTAAATTGAAGATAATTATCATATTTATTTGGTGTAATTATAAATAACAGTTTTCCTATAAATATTTTTTTTATAATAAATTTGTTAATTTCAAACCTAAAGCTTGTCAGAGTGTCCACGAGATGGCGCCAGAAGACTATTTTTGAGCCCTTTGGAATTGAGTTTACTGCACCTTTGTACCTTTTACAATTTCTTTCCATTCGGTCCGGTCGGACCTGAACGTCTTTATACCGTTGTAATCACGTGTAAATTCTAACAAAGACAATGTTTGCACTTTTTAAATCACATTATATTTATTGTGCAAAAATAAAACATCCAAACAGCATCATAACCAATAAAAACACACAGCAAAGAAAATGTATTTTAAAATAGTGAATATATATAAATATATATATATACATACAATGTATGAAGATTTTTTATATCCCCTTAATATGCTCTGCTGTTGCTGCATCAATTTATCTCTGTAACATCTGGATTGCAATTTACACTGCAATGTTCACAATTTATTATTATGGGGGGAAAATCCAAACAGTATTATAATGTTTTAAAGCAAAAATGTTAAGAACAATTATTTACAAACAGGTAAAATAAAGTGTGTGTATATACATATATATACATACAGTTGAAGTCAGAATTATTAGCTCCCCTGTTTATTTTTTCCCCAATTTCTGTTTAATGGAGGGAAGATTGTTTCAGCACATTTCTAAGCATAATAGTTTTAATAACTCATTTCTAATAACTTCTTTATTTATCTTTGCCATGATGACAGTAAATAATATTTGACTTGATATTTTTCAAGACACTTCTATACAGCTTAAAGTGACATTTAAAGGCTTAACTAGGTTAATAAGGTGAACTAGGCAGGTTAGGGTAATCAGGCAAGTTATTGTATAACGATGGTTTGTTCTGTACACTATCAAAAAAAATTGCTTAAAGGGGCAAATAATTGTGTCCCAAAAATAGTTTTTAAATAATTAATAACTGCTTTTATTCTAGCCGAAATAAAACAAATAAGACTTTCTCCAGAAGAAAAATATTATCAGACATACAGTGAAAATTTCCTTGCTCTGTTAAACATAATTTGGGAAATATTTAAAAAAGGAAAAAAAAAATCAAAAGGGGGTTAATAATTCTGACTTCAACTGTATATATGTATGTATATATATACATACATATATACATATATACATATATAACACATACACACATTTATGGTTAGGGTTATAAGGATTATTTCTTAATCCCCCTTTTATGTTAGCAAAAACATAAGTTTACTTCAGATATTTCTTTCAAAACAATATTCTGTGCCGCAAAAGAGCCTTCTCCTCACTTGTGATAATGACAATGAAAGCCAAGCTTTTGGCCTATGCTGTACCAAAAAAAAAATAAAATCACCCAGGTGATGACAACTAAATATTACGATTATAACATTGTGTTAGTGGCCAGTGGGGTGGAACAACGTCATTGGTCAGAATTAACCACGTGATGAAGACGGCCTATAATATTGTATTTAATGTGATTTTCTTCCTGTAAACTGTATATAACTATAACTATATATATAATGCTGCAAATTACTGTAAATTGACTGTACTCTATATTAACTGCAAAAATTATAAGACTGATTAAATAAAAGACAAATTAACTAAATGCATGTGCTATTGTTTCATTAGTATTTTAATTTAATATTTTTCTTTATATGATATTTATTATAATGTAATTTTGTTCAGATTATAATATATACTATAAATACTAACTATACTATAGTGATCTGCATTAAACAACATGAACAAATCAGTTCTCTCTCTCTCTCTCTCTCTCTCGATTTGATCAAAAATGTAAATGAGGCCTTCCGATTAACAGTCCAGTGGACCCTAGCAACAGCCTAGAAACCACTCAGAACACCCTAGCAACTACCTAGGAATGCCTTAGCTACACCTTAGCAACCGCCTAGCAACCACTTATCAACCGCTGTGCTTCCTGCCAACTGCCTTTGAGTCCCCGGCGCAGTCACGTTGGCTTTCTCAAGCCAACATCAAAGTTCGTCTACGAACTTTAGGTTCTAGTTATTATGTTGGCTTGAGAAAGCCAACATACTGTAATGCTACTTAAACTTATTCTTATTATTATTATTATTCTTATTATTATTCCGGCTTCTGACCAAAAAAAAGCAATCGCTTCTCCTCCCAGGGCTTAGATGCTACAAGCCCCAAATTTGGTCAAAAGCTGTCTATTGCCCATGAGATGGTTGCTGTATGTCCTCATGCCGATAAGATTTGTAGTTTTTGAATTAAAAATTTTTTGAATTAAAAAATTGTAAATATTACAATCAAGTATTTGGGGCATATAAAAAAAGTATACAATCCTCAAATTTGGCCAAAAGATGTGCTTTAAATTGAAGATAATTATCATATTTATTTGGTGTAATTATAAATAACAGTTTTCCTATAAATATTTTTTTTTATATTAAATTTGTAAAATTCAGACTCAAAGCGTGTCAGAGTGTCCACGAGATGGCGCCAGAGAACCATTTTTGAGCCCTTTGTAATTTAGTACTGGCCCTTTAAGAGGCGGGGATATCCGTGTTGACTGTTTTGAATCTACAGAAATTCGGGCTCATTTCAGACGTGCTTGTTACAACATTTGAAGCTGAAATTGCGACCATTTTGGTCGCATATGCGCCTGAAAATTAATCTATGCGACCTCATAACATATTTGGGCGCATTAGTGCGACTGCAGATGGTTGTAGTGCGACCTGTTTTGATTTTTTGTAAAAACGTGCTGATTCGCTCTTCCCTGCCGCCATATTGGTTCATATTAGCTGTCAATCACTCAAGATATTCCGCTGTCAGATGACAGGGAATGAACTTTTATGACCACGGGAAATGCAAACGGCTGAAGAGTAAAAACTTAAAGCACACAGGTTTGCAAACCCCACCTAAAATTGAGGTGTAGATGAGAGAGATCGTGACACGTCACGTGGTGAATAATGATCCACCAGCTGAGATCACTGAAACTGCGGCTCATAACAAAGACCAGTATTGCGCCGATGGTTAGTGCAAAATTCCTGCTCTGCCTGCTCATAAATTGGGTCGGCTGACTCGCCAGCTTTTCCACAAACACAGAAAAATGAAGATCATCTCAGACTGAACCTTTAAATTGACACAAACTGAAACCAAAACTTTTAAAGAGTGATAGAAGTGAGACTTTACTTTCTTTCTTTTGTCTATTCTTTTTTTGAGGTGTATATTATTTTTTATTTATTTACTGATGACTGCTTTGCAGCTTTCATCATTGAATTGAATTATTTATTATAATCTTTTGTTTGTTTTGTAGCAGAAATATTATTTATTAAATTGACATGCATATAAAAACAGCAGTACAAAATCAATATTTCTTACTGCAATGCTTCATTTTTGTTTGATGCAAACTATACAATTATTTTTCATAAAGTAACAGACTTTTTATAGCAGATAACCTACATTCATGCACATTCAAGGCAGTATCATAATGAGAAATGGAATTCATTGTTACTATTATTGTCATTTTCATCATCACTAATATTCTATAGCCTAATTATTAGACATTCATTTTAGAATTATTGCACACAAATATCAATGTCTTCGCAGCATTAGTTAGATAGTTGTTTCTGGTTTTTGTCAGTCCTATTGATGTTGTTTTAAAATACAATAAATCCCTTAAAAAGCAATTTGCAGCGGTGCTCATTCATTTTTGGTGGGTGCTCCTAAATTTTTTCTGGTGCTCCTAAATTTATTTTGGTGCCCCTGAATATTTGAAGTTGGGAGCACCGGTGCTACCAAGTAAAAAAGTTAATTTCGAGCCCTGTATATATATATATATATATATATATATATATATATATATATATATATATATATATATATATATATATATATTCATACAGTTGATGTCAGAATTATTAGCTCCCCTGTTTATTTTTTCCCCAATTTCTGTTTAATGGAGGGAAGATTGTTTCAGCACATTTCTAAGCATAATAGTTTTAAAAACCTATTTCTAATTACTGATTTATTTTATCTTTGCCATGATGACATTAAATAATGTTTGACTTGATATTTTTCAAGACACTTCTATACAGCTTAAAGTCACATTTAAAGGCTTAACTAGGTTAATAAGGGTAACTAGGCAGGTTAGGGTAATTAGGCAAGTTATTTTATAACAAGGGTTTGTTCTGTAGATTATCAAAAAAAAAAATATCTTAAAGGGGATAATAATTGTGTCCCAAAAATGGTTTTTAAATAATTAATAACTGCTTTTATTCTAGCCGAAATAAAACAAATAAGACTTTCTCAAGAAGAAAAAATATTATCAGACATACAGTGAAAATTTCCTTGCTCTGTTAAACACCATTTGGGAAATATTTAAAAAAGGGAAAACAAAATCAACTGGGGGTTAATAATTCTGACTTCAACAGTGTATATATATATATATATATATATATATATATATATATATATATATATATATATATATATATATATATATATATATATATATATGTGTGTATGTATATATATATATATATATATATATATATATATATATATACATACACACACACACATTTATGGTTAGGGTTATAAGGATTATTTTTTATCCCCCTTTTATGTTGGCAAAAACATAAGTTTACTTCAGATATTTCTTTCAAAACAGAATATTCTGTACCGCAAAAAAGCCTTCTCCTCACTTGTGATAATGACAATGAAAGCCAAGCTTTTGGTCTATGCTGTACCAAAAAAAAATAAAATCACCCAGGTGATGACAATTAAATATTACGATTATAACATTGTGTTAGTGGCCAGTGGGGTGAAACAACGTCATTGGTCAGAATTAACCACGTGATGAAGATGGCCTAATATTGTATTTAATGCAATTTTCTTCCTGTAAACTGTATATAACTATATAACTATAACTATATATATAATGCTGCAAATTACTGTAAATTGACTGTACTCTATATTAACTGCAAAAATTATAAGACTGATTAAATAAAAGACAAATTAACTAAATGCATGTGCTATTGTTTCATTAGTATTTTAATTTAATATTTTTCTTTATATGATATTTATTATAATGTAATTTTGTTCAGATTATAATATATACTATAAATACTAACTATACTATAGTGATCTGCATTAAACAACCTGAACAAATCAGTTCTCTCTCTCTCTCTCTCTCTCTCTCTCGATTTGATCAAAAATGTAAATGAGGCCTTCCGATTAACAGTCCAGTGGACCCTAGCAACAGCCTAGAAACCACTCAGAACACCCTAGCAACTACCTAGGAATGCCTTAGCAACATCTTAGCAACCGCCTAGCAACCACTTCTCAACCGCTGTGCTTCCTGCCAACTGCCTTTGAGTCCCCGGCGCAGTCACGTTGGCTTTCTCAAGCCAACATCAAAGTTCGTCAACGAACTTTAGGTTCTAGTTATTATTCTTATTATTATTATTCCGGCTTCTGACCAAAAAAAAGCAATCGCTTCTCCTCCCAGGGCTTAGATGCTACAAGCCCCAAATTTGGTCAAAAGCTGCCTTCTGCTCATGAGATGGTTGCTGTATGTCCTCATGCTGATAAGATTTGTAGTTTTTGAATTAAAAATTTTTTAATTAAAAAATTGTATAGAGTATTTGGGGCATATAAAAAAGTATACAATCCTCAAATTTGGCCAAAAGATGTATTTGAAATTACAGATAATTATCATATTTATTTGGTGTAATTATAAATAACAGTTTTCCTATAAATATTTTTTTATATTAAATTTGTAAAATTCAGACTCAAAGCGTGTCAGAGTGTCCACGAGATGGCGCCAGAAGACTATTTTTGAGCCCTTTGTAATTTAGTACTGGCCCTTTAAGAGGCACTGCTCCTTTAAGAGGCGGGGATATCCGTGCTGACTGTTTTGAATCTACAGAAATTCGGGCTCATTTCAGACGTGCTTGTTACAACATTTGAAGCTGAAATTGCGACCATTTTTGTCGCATATGCGCCTGAAAATTAATCTATGCGACCTCATAACATATTTGGGCGCATTAGTGCGACTGCAGATGGTTGTAGTGCGACCTGTTTTGATTTTTTGTAAAAACGTGCTGATTCGCTCTTCCCTGCCGCTATATTGGTTCATATTAGCTGTCAATCACTCACGGTATTCCGCTGTCAGATGACAGGGAAGGAGCTTTTATGACCACGGGAAATGCAAACGGCTGAAGAGTAAAAACTTAAAGCACACAGGTTTGCAAACCCCACCTAAAATTGAGGTGTAGATGAGAGAGATCGTGACACGTCACGTGGTGAATAATCATCCACCAGCTGAGATCACTGAAACTGCGGCTCATAACAATGACCAGTATTGCGCCGATGGTTAGTGCAATAATCCTGCTCTGCCTGCTCATAAATTGGGTCGGCTGACTCGCCAGCTTTTCCACAAACACAGAAAAATGAAGATAATCTCAGACTGAACCTTTAAATTGACACAAACTGAAACCAAAACTTTTAAAGAGTGATAGAAGTGAGACTTTACTTTCTTTCTTTTGTCTATTCTTTTTTGAGGTGTATATTATTTTTTTATTTATTTACTGATGACTGCTTTGCAGCTTTCATCATTGAATTGAATTATTTATTATAATCTTTTGTTTGTTTTGTAGCAGAAATATTATTTATTAAATTGACATGCATATAAAAACAGCAGTACAAAATCAATATTTCTTACTGCAATGCTTCATTTTTGTTTGATGCAAACTATACAATTATTTTATATAAAGTAACAGACATTTTATAGCAGATAACCTACATTCATGCACATTCAAGGCAGTATCATAATGAGAAATGGAATTCATTGTTACTATTATTGTCATTTTCATCATCACTAATATTCTATGGCCTAATTATTAGACATTCATTTTAGAATTATTGCACACAAATATCAATGTCTTCGCAGCATTAGTTAGATAGTTGTTTCTGGTTTTTGTCAGTCCTATTGATGTTGTTTTAAAATACAATAAATCCCTTAAAAAGCAATTTGCAGCGGTGCTCCATCATTTTTGGTGGGTGCTCCTAAATTTTTTCTGGTGCTCCTAAATTTATTTTGGTGCCCCTGAATATTTGCAGTTGGGAGCACCGGTGCTACCAAGTAAAAAAGTTAATTTCGAGCCCTATATATATATATATATATATATATATATATATATATATATATATATATATATATATATATTCATACAGTTGATGTCAGAATTATTAGCTCCCCTGTTTATTTTTTCCCCAATTTCTGTTTAATGGAGGGAAGATTGTTTCAGCACATTTCTAAGCATAATAGTTTTAAAAACCTATTTCTAATTACTGATTTATTTTATCTTTGCCATGATGACATTAAATAATGTTTGACTTGATATTTTTCAAGACACTTCTATACAGCTTAGTCACATTTAAAGGCTTAACTAGGTTAATAAGGGTAACTAGGCAGGTTAGGGTAATTAGGCAAGTTATTTTATAACGATGGTTTGTTCTGTAGATTATCAAAAAAAAAAAAAAAGCTTAAAGGGGATAATAATTGTGTCCCAAAAATGGTTTTTAAATAATTAATAACTGCTTTTATTCTAGCCGAAATAAAACAAATAAGACTTTCTCAAGAAGAAAAAATATTATCAGACATACAGTGAAAATTTCCTTGCTCTGTTAAACACCATTTGGGAAATATTTAAAAAAGGGGAAAAAAAATCAACTGGGGGTTAATAATTCTGACTTCAACAGTGTATATATATATATATATATATATATATATATATATATATATATATATATATATATATACACACATACACACACACATTTATGGTTAGGGTTATAAGGATTATTTTTTATCCCCCTTTTATGTTGGCAAAAACATAAGTTTACTTCAGATATTTCTTTCAAAACAGAATATTCTGTACCGCAAAAGAGCCTTCTTCTCACTTGTGATAATGACAATGAAAGCCAAGCTTTTGGTCTATGCTGTACCAAAAAAAAAACAATCACCCAGGTGATGACAATTAAATATTACGATTATAACATTATGTTAGTGGCCAGTGGGGTGAAACAACGTCATTGGTCAGAATTAACCACGTGATGAAGATGGCCTAATATTGTATTTAATGCGATTTTCTTCCTGTAAACTGTATATATAACTATATAACTATAACTATATATATATAACGCTGCAAATTACTGTAAATTGACTGTACTCTATATTAACTGCAAAACTGATAAGACTGATTAAATAAAAGACAAATTAACTAAATGTATGTGCTATTGTTTCATTAGTATTTTAATTTAATATTTTTCTTTATATGATATTTATTATAATGTAATTTTGTTCAGATTATAATATATACTATAAATACTAACTATACTATAGTGATCTGCATTAAACAACCTGAACAAATCAGTTCTCTCTCTCTCTCTCTCTCTCTCTCGATTTGATCAAAAATGTAAATGAGGCCTTCCGATTAACAGTCCAGTGGACCCTAGCAACAGCCTAGAAACCACTCAGAACACCCTAGCAACTACCTAGGAATGCCTTAGCAACATCTTAGCAACCGCCTAGCAACCACTTCTCAACCGCTGTGCTTCCTGCCAACTGCCTTCGAGTCCCCGGCGCAGTCACGTTGGCTTTCTCAAGCCAACATCAAAGTTCGTCAACGAACTTTAGGTTCTAGTTATTATTATTATTATTCCGGCTTCTGACCAAAAAAAAGCAATCGCTTCTCCTCCCAGGGCTTAGATGCTACAAGCCCCAAATTTGGTCAAAAGCTGTCTATTGCCCATGAGATGGTTGCTGTATGTTCTCATGCCGATAAGATTTGTAGTTTTTGAATTAAAAATTTTTTGAATTAAAAAATTGTAAATATTACAATCGAGTATTTGGGGCATATAAAAAAGTATACAATCCTCAAATTTGGCCAAAAGATGTGCTTTAAATTGAAGATAATTATCATATTTATTTGGTGTAATTATAAATAACAGTTTTCCTATAAATATTTTTTTATATTAAATTTGTAAAATTCAGACTCAAAGCGTGTCAGAGTGTCCACGAGATGGCGCCAGAGAACCATTTTTGAGCCCTTTGTAATTTAGTACTGGCCCTTTAAGAGGCGGGGATATCCGTGCTGACTGTTTTGAATC